>NC_080385.1:125075694-125343113 GCF_014773155.1 Arachis stenosperma | reverse complement strand
AGAGAAAGAGAAGAGGGATATAGAGTAAAAAAGATGAGAGAGAAAGAAAAAAGAGAGAAAGGAAGGAGAGAAGAGAATAAGGAGAGAGGAAGGAGAAAAAAGAGAGAGAAAAGGATAGAGAAAGAAGAAAATGAGAGAGAGAAAAGAAGAGAGAAATAAGGGAAGGAGAGAGAGAAGAATAGGAAAGAGAAAGAAAAAAGAGAAAAATGAGAGAGAAAAAGAGGATGAGAGAGGGGAGGTGGAGAGAGGGCAGAGAGGAGAGAAACAAAAGGGGAAAGAGGGAAAAGAGGAAGAGAGAGAAGGGGAAGAGAGGGAGAGAGAGAGAGAAGGGGGATGGGAGGGGGAGAGAGAGGGAGAGGGGAGAAAAGGAAAGAGAGAGAGCGATAGAAAAAAGAGAGAGAGAGATGAGGGGGAGAAAGAGGAGAAGGAGAAAGAGAGAGAGAGGAAGAAAGAGGGGAGGAGGAGAGATAGAGAGAGGAGGGAGAGAAAAAAGGGATAGAGAAAGAGAGAGGAAGAGAGAGAAGAAGGAAGGGGGAGGGAAAGGGGGAGAGAGAGAAAGAGATAGGAGGGGGAGAGAGAGGAGGAATGGAGGGAGAGGGAGAAAGAGGAGGGGGAAAGAGAGAGAGAGAAGAAGAGGGAAGGGCAGAAAGAGGAGGGAGAGAAGAGAGAGAGAGGAAGAGAGAGGGAAGGGAGGGGAGAGAGAGAGAGAGAGAGAAGGGAAAGAAAAAAGAGAGAGAGAGAAGGAGAGGAAGAGAGAGAAAAAGAGGGAGACAAATAGGAGGGGGAGAGAGAGAGAGAGAGAGAGAGAGAGAGAGAGAGAAGGGAGAGAGGAGGGAGAGAAAGAGGAGAAAAAGAGAGAGAGGAAGAAAGAGGGGAGGGAGAGGAGAGAGAGAAAAAAAGGGGAGAGAGAGAGAGGAAGAGAGAGGGGAGGAGAGAGAAGAAGGAAGGGGAAGGAGAGGTAGAGGGGGAGAGAGAGAGAGAAGAAAAAGAGGGAGAGGGAGAGAGAGAGAGAGAGAGAGAAGAGTGGGAGAAAGAGAGGAGGGAGAGGAGAGAGAGAAGGAAGGGAGAGGGAGAGGGAGAGGGAGAAAGGAGAGAGAGGGAGAGGAGAGAGAGAGAAGGGAGAGAGAGAGAGAAAGAGAGAGAGAGAGAAAAGGGGAGAGAGAGAGTGAAGGGAGAAAGAGAAAGAAAGAGTATGTAAAATTAATTTTGGAGTTTAAATAAAACCAGTTTTAATTTGGTTTAAAACTAAACTGAACCAAAAAAACTGGCTTTTAATAAACTGGTTTTTCATAAAAACTATGGTTTCAGTTCAGTTTTTTATTTAAAAAAAACTGGTTTATTTAAAACAGTTTCAGTTCAGTTTCAATTCAGTTTAGTGAAACCAGTTTTTTTGCACACCCCTAATTTAGACATGCGAGAAGAACACCGACAGAGCACCTATTCAGAAAGGTGGATGAGATGGGAGATTGACAATGGGTGAAAGGCAGAGAAAGATCTAAAAAGACCATTCATGAAGTAGTGAAATAAGATCTACATGTAAATGGTCTCTTTGTAGACATGATACATGATAGAGCTCAATGGCGTCGTTTGATCCATGTAGTCGACCCCACCTAGTGGGATAAGGCTGTGTTGTTGCTGTTGTTGTATTATTTAAAGTTAATTTTTTCAATAACTAATATATGCAGATTCTTTAATTATTGATGTTTAAATTACTATATTCTTTTCTTTTCTTAGGTGAAAACTTGTTTAATATTGAATTACTTTTGACTTAGCCAATAACTAATACACATAAAGAAAGTTACCCTAACTCAAATTAGATACTACTTCATGCGCCATCACCAATCTTCAAGATGGAAAGTCTCGTGCGGACTTATGTGCATCCCCTTATGATTCATACATCTTCTCTTTCTTTTTTCTTATTTTTTCGATGAAGACTTTTCCATCTCTTTGATTTACTCTCTGTTCTACATTTCTACAAAAGAACTGGCCACCGATCTCTATGTGCTATGTAAATATTGGGTAATTAGTAAATAATTAACCAATAAATTAATTTTTTTAAAGATATTAGGAAATTAAATCTGATAAGTTAGAAGAGTAGAAATAATTAAAATGAGTTTTAACACTAATTTTAAAGATTTTAGTCCAAATTCGAGTCAACGGATTGAACCAATTAGTCCGGGCCCAAACCAAATCCAAAGCCCATTATATAAAAGCCTAAAACTTGGCTTCTTTCCTTAGATTGAATGGAATTACGTTGAAGAGGAGAGAATTGACGTTAAAAACCTAACCTTTACCTCTAAAACTTCAATCGTCCATAACTTTCAATCTGGAGCTCCGATTGACGAGTCGTTTGTGACCACGTGTTCGTCTCAAAATTATCTTCAATTATATTTGAACAAAATAGTAATAAATTTGTATTTCTTGCCCAGTTCTTTCTCTCCTCAATTTCATGGGTTTTGAGTTTGGGTATTGAGGAATTGAATGATTTTGATGGTTTAGGTAAACTCTAGTAGCGGATAATTACTAAGTTTTGTCCAATTGATCCATGGTAAGGTAAGAAACTATTAAACCATTGTGAATAATTGAATTAGTGAACCCTATGATGATTATAATGATATTGTGTGAATTAGATTGTGTTCTTGTTGATTTGTTGTTCAATTGGGCGGTTTGGAACGAAATCCGGGTGATTAAGCTTGAGGAATTGACGTTTGAAAGTTTAGATCTTGTGAAAGGAGAGGTTTTTGAGGAGTTATGAGCTTAGGGAGGAATCAACCAAGGTATGGTTTTGGTTTCTCGTAGTTAATGTTTAACGTCACGTGAAAACATAGGCTAGAAGATCATAAGATAGGAATGAAATGAATGAATTATTGATGGATTGTGTATATGGTATGTGATGGGCGAACGGTTTGCTATTGGAGTTGGTTGGTTTTTAAAAAAGTTTTAATATTGATATCGGTTTAATTTTGAAATAATTTTATACTAGGAATGATTTGAATGACCGAGAGGTGTTTGGTTTGGTGGATGGGATCCTTGAGGGGTGGAAAAAGTCTAAGTTTTAGAGGAGGCACTGCCGAAACTTTTATGAAAATAGGAGGCTTCGTTTGAAGTGGATATTTAGAAAGATTTGGATTTTCCAAGATTTTATAATTTGATTTTGAGTTATTAAGAAAAGGATTACGTTTTGAGTTTGAATTAATTAGAAAAGAATGAATTATGTTTGAGTTGGGATTTTTGATAGACGGAATGAGAGGTATGATGATTATGATTGAATTTGACTGAATGTGAATGAATAATAATGAATTTGAGAATGAATATAAAAATGAAATTGAATTTGATTAAGATTTGAGACCCTGGGTAAGAGGCAGTGACATTCTCAACTTACTCTGGAAAAGAGATGGGGAAGAAGAATAATGAAACTGAGTTTGATTATGAAGTTGAATGAATATGATAAATGAGACATGGTTTAGGATGATTGATGACAAGTATGTTTATGTTTTCTCTCTGATTGTAATGGTGACAGGGCACCTATTCCCTCTAATGGTGACAGGACACGTATTCTCTCTAATGGTATTAATGTGCAACAGAGAGACAGTGTCCGGGTTAGCTACCAGACATGTCATGTTTGGCTATATAACTGACAAATGAACTCATTAGCCATAGGGCAGGCATACATCATATGCATATGTGTGTTTTGTTTGATTGTGCATTAATTGGGCTTGCCTATGTGATTAATATGCTTACCTGCTATATTTGCTACCTATTGTATCTGTATCCTACTTATGTTTGCTTTGTCTATGAACCAGTGATTTGGAGGGCTAGAGGAAGCAGAACGTGAAGGTTTAAGTTAAAAATTGATTCAGGACTTGAGAACCTGAGATAGTTACCTACTTTCTGGTTTAGTTTATTTTCCTTAAGTTTAATTCTGAGTGTCGGAGATCTAGAAATGTCTCTGACTTTCCCGAGACCTTATATATTATCTATGCGGGCACCTTTACCATGCTGACAACCCCGGTTCTCATTCCATACATATATCATTGTTTTTAGATGCAAGACGCGAGAAACCGCACTGAGCATTCTGGAGACTCTTGGAAGCGAGGAACTATCTTGCGACTTACTATTTGTATTTGGTTTATGTTTATATATGTGTATAAATTCTCTATCTTGTATATATTATGTTTTGTTCCTTTTAGAGGTTGCCTTGGAGAAACAGAATTTATATTTATCTGTTAGTATATTTTTGAGTTATATATATATATATATATATATATAATCTAGCCGACCTTTGCTTTGCAGGTCGAGTTTAGAGCTTGCTTATGTATTGACGATCGGATTTCTATCGGTAAAGAAATTCACAAATATTTAATCGTGTTGTAAGTATAGTTTCTAAACCAACAAAGAATCCTTTCGTATAAAAAGTTTTGGTTGTCACGTAAGCAAACCCAATAAAATTTATAACTGAAGTATTCAAACCTCGGGTCGTCTTCTCAATGAATTACAAGGAGGTGTGTTTTATTATTCGTTATGAAAAATAGTATTTTTGGGTTTTTGAAAGGTTTTAACAAGAGAAATAAATTGCAGGAATTAATAAATCAATAGCTAAGAAAACTCTTGGCAAGGTATGAAAATTAGAAGTCTTATCCTAGTTATCCTTATCAATTGTGATGATAATTGGCTTTTGCTCCCACTTGGTCAAGCTCTAACTATGAAGGTACATTAAGTGGATAAATCAATTGATTCCTTAAGTCCTAATCAATTCCTAAGAAAATACTAGAGTTAGGGGAATTCAAATTAATCAGCAAAGAATTCTAATTTTCAATCATCAGCTAAGTTTGATAACTCAAGAGTCTCTAATTACTCAGCCAAAGCTAAGTGTGTAAAAAGCTAAATTAAAATCATATATCTGAAATACCTCGAATTATATTAAATAGAAAGTTAGATTGAACATAGGGATCCATAAACCAAATTGGCAACATCAAGTAATCAACTAAAGTAATAGAATAAATAAAAGTAGAAGAAAACATAAAGAAAAGTAAAGGAATATTAAACCTGGAAATTGAGAAGTAGAAATCCTAATCCTAAAAGATATCCTAAATCCTAAGAGAGAGGAGAGAGCCTATCTCTCTAGAAAACTACATCTAAAAACCTAAAATTATGAATTATCAGCTTATGCTAAGTATGAATTGAGTCTCTACATGTTCCATGGCTTTATTCTGTGCTTCTGGGCCGAAAACTAGGTCAAAACGCGGCCCAAATTCACTCCCACCGTGTTCTGTTAATTCTGCAGATCGCGCATGTCACGCATACGCGTCATCCACGCGTGCGCGCCATTCAACATTTTTTTCTTGCCACGCGTACGCGTCGTCCACGCGTTTGCGTCATTCGTGTAGACTCTAATCCACGCGTTTGCGTCAGGCACGCGGACGCGTTACTGTGATTTTCTCCAATTCGCGCGGCCGCGTGAGCCATGCGTCCGCGTCGGTGTTCGCTGGTCATCCGCTTAGCTTCTTGTGTTCCTTTTATTTTTGCAAGCTTCCTCTCTATTCTCTAAGCCATTCTTGCCCTATGAAGCCTGAAACACTTTAAAACACGGATCGCGGCATCAAATGGTATAAAGGAGAATTAAAATACGTAATCAAAAGATCTCTAGGAAGCAAGTTTTCAACCATAGAACTAAAATAGGAAGGAATTGTAAAATCATGCAAATCATATGAATAAGTGGGCAAGAATTTGATAAAAACCACTCAATTAAACACAATATAAACCATGAAATAGTGGTTTATCAACCTCCCGACACTTAAACATTAGCATGTCCTCATGCTTATCTTAAAGAGATAAAACAAATGAGTAGGGAAAAGCAAGACTTATGCAATGCAACCTATGAATGTGAATGCAACTACATGGTAAGATGTTTCTATCTAATTGGTTAAAAACAAACAAGTTCTCCAAAACAAATACAAACCAAATTCCACTAATTCAAATCGTACAATAAAAAGCAAGTAAACTTGTAAGAAGATAGCTCATGAAAGCAGGGAACATAGAATCAAGCACTGAACCCTTACTGGTAGTGTATATCACTCTAACTCTCAAGTGTCTAGGGTCAATCATTCTACTCTTCCTTAGTCATGCTTTCTAAACCTTGTTTTTCATCTAACCAGTCAACAAATATTTAGCATACAAATGCAAACATCATGAGGTCTTTTCAGGGTTGTAATGGAGCTGAGGTAAAGGTAAGGATACATGTATGGCCAAGTGAGCTATAATATGAATCTTTGACTAACCTAAGCTCTTACCACACTTATGTAATTCTAAAATCACACCTAGCTACCCATAATTCCCACTTTTGTATAATTCCCATACTCATGTACAAAATTTTTTATATTTCTTTACTTTTATCACATGTGCATTGATCTTTATTAAAGCTTAACATTGGGGTAATTTTATCCCCTTATTCACTTACTTATTTATTGAATATTTTTGGATTTTTATTTGAAACATAACTTATCAATGCACATAGATTTTTAATTTTGCTGGTTTTACATGAGTAGGTGATAGAAAAAATTGTGACTCATACTTTTTACAACTCGAACAATTCCTAGCAATGGCTCCAAAAACTTGGTGCACAATACTATGGTTCACACACATTCTTCACAACTTTGCACAACTAACCAGCAAGTGCATTGGGTCGTCCAAGTAATAAACCTTACGTGAGTAAGGGTTGATCCCACGGAGATTGTTGGTATGAAGCAAGCTGTGGTCATCTTGTAAATCTCAGTCAGGCGGATTCTAATGGTTATAATGGTTTTCGAATATAAAGATAAATAAAGCATAAAATAGAGATAGAGATACTTATGTAATTCATTGGTAGGAATTTCAGATAAGCACATGAACATACTGTGTTTCTTCTGAATCTCTGCTTTCCTACTACTTTCATCCAATCATTCTTACTCCTTTCCATGGCAAGCTGTATGTTGGGGGATCACCGTTGTCAATGGCTACTGATGAGCGGATAATTTATACGCTTTTTGGCATTGTTTTTACATAGTTTTTAGTAAGTTTAAGCTACTTTTAGGGACGTTTTCATTAGTTTTTATGTTAAATTCACATTTCTGGACTTTACTATGAGTTTGTGTGTTTTTCTGTGATTTCAGGTAAATTCTGACTGAAATTGAGGGATTTGAGCAAAACTCTGAAAAAGGCTGACAAAAGGACTGCTGATGCTGTTGGAATCTGACCTCCCTGCACTCGAAATGGATTTTCTGGAGCTACAGAACTTCAATTGGCGCGCTCTCAACGGCGTTGGAAAGTAGACATCCAGGGCTTTCCAGCAATATATAATAGTCCATACTTTATTCGAAGAATGACGACGTAACTTGGCGTTGAACGCCAAGTACACGCTGCTGTCTGGAGTTAAACGCCAGAAAAACGTCATGATCCGGAGTTAAACGCCCAAAACACGTCATAACTCAAAGTTCAACTCCAAGAGAAGCCTCAGCTCGTGGATTAAACAAGCTCAGCCCAAACACACACCAAGTGGGCCCCGGAAGTGGATTTATACATCAATTACTTACTCATGTAAACCCTAGTAGCTAGTCTAGTATATATAGGACATTTATCTATTGTATTAGACATCTTTGGTCTCAGTTTTGTTTTATTCTTCATCCTAAGAGACTATTGATCACGTTTTGGGGGCTGGCCATTCGGCCATGCCTGACCTTCTTTCACTTGTGTATTTTCAACGGTGGAGTTTCTGCACACCATAGATTAAGGGTGTGGAGCTCTGCTGTACCTCAAAGATTAATGAAGTTCTATTTTCTTTTATTCAATTCTCTATCTTATTCTTATTCCAAGATATTCATTCGTACCCAAGAACATGATGAATGTGATGAGCTAATAACTCTCATCATCATTCTCACTTATGAATGCGCGTGATTGACAACCACTACCGTTCTACATGCAACAAGGCTTGAATGTGTATCTCTTAGATTCCCCAACAGAATCTTCGTGGTAAAGGCTAGATAGATGGCGGCATTCATCTGGATCCGGAAAGTCCAACCTTGTCTGTGGTGTTCCGAGTAGGATCCTGGGAATCCGGAAAGTCTCACCTTGTCTGTGGTATTCCGAGTAGGATTCCGTTCATGAATGACTGTGACGTGCTTCAAACTTTAACCTGCTGGGCGTTAGTGACAAACGCAAAAGAGGGATTCTATTCCAGTAGGAGCGGGAACCAACCGGTGATTGGCCGTACTGTGACGGAGTGCGTGCATTAGCTTTCACTGCGAGGATGGGATGTAGCTATCAACCATGGGTGATGCCTCCAGACTGGTTAGCTGTGCGAGTGACAGCCGCACAGGTTATTTCCCCGAGAGGAATGAAAGTAGCCACAGCTGATGGTGAACCCTATACAAAGCTTGCCATGGAAAGGAGTAAGAAGGATTGAGTAGAAGGAATGGAAAGGCAGGCGTCCGAGAGCTCTACAGCATCTCCACTCCGCTTATCTGAAATTCCCACCAATGAATCTGCATAAGTATTTCTATCCCTTTTTCTTTAACTTCTTTCTATTTTATTTAAACCCATACACTATTTTAATCTGCCTAACTGAGATTTGCAAGGTGACCATAGCTTGCTTCATACCAACAATCTCTGTGGATTCGACCCTTACTCACGTAAGGTTATTACTTGGACGACCCAGTACACTTGCTGGTTAGTTGAACGGAGTTGTGAAGGAAGGTCAATTTCTAAAAGGAATAATTTCACAATGATGCCAAAAGGCATAAAATAGATGATCACAATTTCGTCCACCAAGTTTTTGGCGCCGTTGCCGGGGATTGTTCGAGTATGGACAACTGACGGTTCATCTTGTTGCTCAGATTAGGTAATTTTCTTTTCAAAAATCTTTTTCAAAATTTTTTCTTTTATTTTTCGTTTTTCCAACTTTGTTTTTCGAAAAAAAAATTAATAAAAATACAAAAAAATTAGAAAATCATAAAAATCAAAAATATTTTGTGTTTCTTGTTTGAATCTTGTGTTAATTTTTAAGTTTGGTGTCAATTGCATACTTTTAAAATTTTTCTTGCATTTTTTCGAAAATCTCATGCATTCATAGTGTTCTTCATGATCTTCAAGTTGTTCTTGACAAGTCTTCTTGTTTGATCTTGATGATTTCTTGCTTTGTGTTGTTTGTTGTTTTTCATGTGCATTTTAGCATTCATGTTTTCCATGCATTAAAAATTTCTAAGTTTGGTGTCTTGCATGTTTTCTTTGCATTAAAAATTTTTCAAAATTATGTTCTTGATGTTCATCATGATCTTCAAAGTGTTCTTGGTGTTCATCTTGACATTCATAGCATTCTTGCATGCATCTTGTGTCTTGATCCAAAATTTTCATATTTTGGGTCATTTTTGTGTTTTTCTTTAAAAATTCAAAAATCAAAAATATCTTTTCCTTATTTTCCTCTAATTTTCGAAATTTTGGGTTGACTTGGTCAAAAATTTTCAAAATTAGTTGTTTCTTACAAGTCAAATCAAAATTTCAATTTTAAAAATCTTATCTTTTCAAAATCTTTTTCAAAAATCATATCTTTTTCAATTTTTTCTATTTTTCGAAAATTTCAAAAATCTTTTTCAAATTATTTTCAAAATCTTTTTCTTATCTTTATATGTAATTTTCAAAAATTAGCTAACAATTAATGTGATTGGTTCAAAAATTTGAAGTTTGTTACTTTCTTGTTAAGAAAGGTTCAATCTTTAAGTTCTAGAATCTTATCTGGTAGTTTCTTGTTAGCTAAGTAATTTTAAAAAATTAAATCTTTTTCAAAATATCTTTTTTCTTAAAAATCTTTTTATCTTTTATTTAATCTTTTTCAAACATTTTATCTTTTTCAAAATTTGATTTTAATATATCTTATCTAACTTACTATCTTCTTATCTTTTTCAAATTTGATTTTCAAATCTTTTTCAATCAACTAACTAACTTTTTGTTTGTTTCTTTTTTTTTTTTTTTCAAAACCACTTAACTACTTTTCCCTCTTCTATTTTCGAAAATATCTCTCTCTTTTTCAAAAAATTATTTTTAATTAATTAATTGTTTCATGTTTAAATTTTAATTACATTTTATTTCTAATTTTCGAAAATTACTAACCTCTTTTTCCAAAAATTAATTTCGAAAATTCCCTTCTCTTCTCTTCTTCTATTTAATTATTTAATTAACTAACACTTCTCTTCACCTCTCTTCATCCATAAAACCGAATCCATTCTTCATTCTTCTACCCCCTTTCTTTTTCTACTAACATAAAGGAATCTCTATACTGTGACATAGAGGATTCCTCTTCTTTTCTTGTTTTCTTCTCTTTCATATGAGCAGGAACAGGGATAAAGGCACTCTTGTTGAAATTGATCCAGAACCTGAAAGGACTCTGAAGAGAAGATTAAGAGAAGCTAAATTACAACAATCCAAAAACATCTTTAAGAGAAACAACCTTTCAGAAATTTTCGAACAGGAGAAGGACATGGCAGCCGAAAATAATAATAATAATGCAAGGAGAATGCTTGGTGACTTCACAAAGCCAACATCCAAGTTTGATGGAAGAAGCATCTCCATTCCTGCCATTGGAGCCAATAACTTTGAGCTTAAGCCTCAACTAGTTGCTTTAATGCAACAAAACTGCAAGTTTTATGGACTTCCATCTGAAGATCCTTATCAGTTTTTAACTGAATTCTTGCAGATCTGTGAGACTGTAAAGACGAATGGAGTTGATCCTGAAGTCTACAGACTCATGCTTTTCCCTTTTGCTGTAAGAGACAGAGCTAGAGTATGGTTGGATTCACAACCCAAGGATAGCCTGGACTCATGGGATAAGCTTGTCACTGCATTCTTGGATAAATTCTTTCCTCCTCAAAAGCTGAGCAAGCTGAGAGTGGATGTTCAAACCTTCAAACAAAAAGATGGTGAATCCCTCTATGAAGCTTGGGAAAGATACAAGCAGCTGACTAAAAGATGTCCATCTGACATGTTTTCAGAATGGACCATATTAGATATATTCTATTATGGTCTCTCTGAATTTTCGAAAATGTCATTGGACCATTCTGCAGGTGGATCTATCCACCTGAAGAAAACGCCTGGAGAGGCTCAAGAACTCATTGACATGGTTGCAAACAACCAGTTCATGTATACTTCTGAGAGGAATTCCGTGAACAATGGGGTACCTCAGAAGAAAGGAGTTCTTGAAATTGATGCTCTGAATGCCATATTGGCTCAGAACAAAGTGTTGACTCAACAGGTCAACATGATCTCTCAAAATCTGAATGGGTTGCAACATGCATCCAACAGTACTAGAGAGGTAGCTTCTGAAGAAGCTTATGATCCTGAAAACCCTGCCATGGCAGAGGTTAATTACTTAGGTGAACCTTATGGAAACACCTATAACTCATCATGGAGAAATCATCCAAATTTCTCCTGGAAGGATCAACAAAAACCTCAACAAGGTTTTAACAATGGTGGACGTACTAGGCTGGCCAATAGCAAGCCATATCCATCATCTTCTCAGCAACAGACAGAGAATTCTGAACAAAATACTTCTAATTTAGCCAATATAGTCTCTGATCTATCAAAGGCCACTTTCAGTTTCATGAATGAAACAAGATCCTCCATTAGAAATCTGGAGGCACAAGTGGGTCAGCTGAGTAAGAAAGTCATTGAAACTCCTCCCAGTATTCTCCCAAGCAATACAGAAGAGAATCCAAAAGGAGAGTGCAAAGCCATTAACATAGTCAATATGGCCGAATGCACAAGGGAGGAGGAGGACGAAAATCCTAGTGAGGAAGACCTCCTGGGACGTTCCTCAAGCAAGAAGGAGTTTCCTATTAAGGACCCTGAGGAACCTGAGGCTCATTTAGAGACCATAGAGATTCCTTTAAATCTCCTTCTGCCATTCATGAGCTCTGAAGAATATTCATCCTCTGAAGAGAATGAAGATGTGACTGGAGAGCAAGTTGCTCAATACTTAGGAGCTATCATGAAACTGAATGCCAAGCTGTTTGGTAATGAGACTTGGGAAAGTGAACCTCCCTTGCTCATTAGTGAACTAGATACTTGGATTCAGAGAACTTTACCTCAAAAGAAACAAGATCCTGGCAAGTTCTTAATACCTTGTACCATAGGCACCATGAGCTTTGAAAAAGCTCTATGTGATCTGGGGTCAGGGATAAATCTTATGCCACTCTCTGTAATGGAGAAGCTGGGGATCATTGAGGTACAACCTGCTTTGTTCTCATTACAATTGGCAGATAAGTCAGTGAGGCAAGCATATGGAATAGTAGAGGACGTGTTAGTAAAGGTTGAAGGCCTTTACATCCCTACTGATTTCATAATCCTAGACACTAGGAAGGAAGATGATGAATGCATCATCCTAGGAAGACCTTTCCTAGCCACAGCAGGAGCTGTGATAGATGTCAACAGAGGTGAGTTAGTCTTTCAATTGAATGGGGACTACCTTGTGTTTCAAGCACATGGCCATCCCTCTGTGACAAAAGAGAGTGAGCATAAAGAGCTTCTCTCAGTTCAGAGTCAAGAAGAGCCTCCACAGTCAAACTCTAAGTTTGGTGTTGTGAGGCCACAACCAAACTCTAAGTTTGGTGTTCAAACTCCATATCCAAACTCTAAGTTTGGTGTTGGGACTACACACTAAATTGACCTGATCACCATGTGGCTCCATGAGAGCCACTGTCAAGCTATTGACATTAAAGAAGCGCTTGTTGGGAGGCAACCCAATTTTATTTATCTAATTTTATTTTATTTTGTTTCTTTGTTATTTTTGTGTTTTATTAGGTACATGATCATGAGGAGTCACGAAAAAAATCAAAAAAATTAAAAACAGAGTCAAAAACAGAAGAAAAAAATTTTTCACCCTGGAGGACGCACGGGCTGGCATTCAACGCCCAGAAGGTGCATCTGGCCGGCGTTCAACGCCAGAACAGAGCACCATTCTGGCATTGAACGCCCAAAACAAGCAACAACCTGGCGTTAAACGCCAGGATGGTGCACAGAGAAGACAAACTGGCGCTGAACGCCAGGAACAAGCATGAAACTGGCGTTCAACGCCAGGAACATGCATTACATGGGCGTTGAACGCCCAGAACATGCACCAATGGGCGTTTGAACGCCAGAATGATGCATGAAGGCATTTTACATGCCTATTTGGTGCAGGGATGGAATTCCTTGACACCTCAGGATCTGTGGACCCCACAGGATCACCTCAGGATCTGTGAACCTCACAGGATCCCCACCTACCTCGCCCTCTCTCTCTCCATTCATGGTCATCCCTTCTGTTTTTCATTCACCACTCACCCTTTCCCATAAACCCCACTCACCTTCAAAATTCAAAATTCTTTCCCACCCAATCCCACCCATATAGCCGAATCCAACTCCCCTCACTCACCTCCATCTTCTTCTTCTTCTTCTTCTTTCTTTCTTGCTCGAGGGCGAGCAATATTTTAAGTTTGGTGTGGTAAAAGCATAGCTTTTTTGCTTTTTCATTACCATTAATGGCACCTAAAGCCAGAGAAACCTCAAAGGGAAGACAAAAAGCTTCCACCTTTGAGTCATGGGAGATGGAAAGACTCACAAAGCCATCATAGCTCAGGGGTAGAACATGTGGCTGCAAATCAAGAGATCCCTGAGATACCTCAGGGGATAAGTTATCCTCCACACAAATATTGGAAGCAACTAAAGGGTGGAACATCATGAGCACTCCATCATTCTCCAAGAAATAAGAGAAGATCAAAAGAGCAATGAGGGAGGAGCAACAAAGGCAAGGAAGGGACATAGAAGAGCTTAAGAACATCATGGGTCCTTCAAGAAGAAGACGCCACTAAAAGGTGGATTCATTCCTTGTTCTTTATTTCTTTTTGTTTTCGGTTTTTAATTGTTGTGTTTATCTATGTTTTGTGTCTTTATTTCATGATCATTAGTGTGTAACCATGCCTTAAAGCTATGAATAAATTCCATTAGTCCTTCACTTCTCTTAAATGAAAAATGTTTTAATTCAAAAGAACAAGAAGTACATAATTTTCGAAATTATTATTGAATTTAGTTTAATTATATTGATGTGGTGACAATACTTTTTGTTTTCTGAATGAATGATTGAACAGTGCATATGTCTTTTGATCTTGTTGTTTATGAGTGTTAAAATTGTTGGTTCTTGAAAGAATGATGAACAAAGAGAAATGTTATTGATGATCTGAAAAACATCATGAAATTGATTCTTGAAGCAAGAAAAAGCAGTGAAAAAAAAAAGAGTTATCTAAAAAGAGTATATAGAAAAAGAAGGAGCAATAGAAAAAGCCAATAGCCCTTAAAACCAAAAGGCAAGGGTGAAAAGGATCCAAGGCTTTGAGCATCAATGGATAGGAGGGCCCAAGGAATTAAAATCCAGGCCTAAGCGGCTAAACCAAGCTGTCCCTAACCATGTGCTTGTGTCATGAAGGTCCAAGTGAAAAGCTTGAGACTGAATGGTTAAAGTCGTGATCCAAAGCAAAAGAGTGTGCTTAAAAGCTCTGGACACCACTAACTGGGGACTTTAGCAAAGCTAAGTCACAATCTGAAAAGGTTCACCCAGTTATGTGTCTGTGGCATTTATGTATCCGGTGGTAATACTGGAAAACAAAGTGCTTAGGGCCACGGCCAAGACTCATAAGTAGCTGTGTTCAAGAATCAACATGCTTAAATTAGGAAATTCAATAACACTATCCAAAATTCTAAGTTCCTAGAGATACCAATCACTCTGAACTTCAAAGGAAAAAGTGAGATGCCAAAGCTGTTCAGAAGCAAAAAGCTACAAGTCCCGCTCATGTAATTAAATTAATATTCAGTGATATTTTGGACTTTATAGTATATTCTCTTCTTTTTATCCTCTTTGATTTTTAGTTGCTTGGGGACAAGCAACAATTTAAGTTTGGTGTTGTGATGAGCGGATAATTTATACGCTTTTTGGCATTGTTTTTACATAGTTTTTAGTAAGTTTAAGCTACTTTTAGGGACGTTTTCATTAGTTTTTATGTTAAATTCACATTTCTGGACTTTACTATGAGTTTGTGTGTTTTTCTGTGATTTCAGGTAAATTCTGACTGAAATTGAGGGATTTGAGCAAAACTCTGAAAAAGGCTGACAAAAGGACTGCTGATGCTGTTGGAATCTGACCTCCCTGCACTCGAAATGGATTTTCTGGAGCTACAGAACTTCAATTGGCGCGCTCTCAACGGCGTTGGAAAGTAGACATCCAGGGCTTTCCAGCAATATATAATAGTCCATACTTTATTCGAAGAATGACGACGTAACTTGGCGTTGAACGCCAAGTACACGCTGCTGTCTGGAGTTAAACGCCAGAAAAACGTCATGATCCGGAGTTAAACGCCCAAAACACGTCATAACTCAAAGTTCAACTCCAAGAGAAGCCTCAGCTCGTGGATTAAACAAGCTCAGCCCAAACACACACCAAGTGGGCCCCGGAAGTGGATTTATGCATCAATTACTTACTCATATAAACCCTAGTAGCTAGTCTAGTATATATAGGACATTTATCTATTGTATTAGACATCTTTGGTCTCAGTTTTGTTTTATTCTTCATCCTAAGAGACTATTGATCACGTTTTGGGGGCTGGCCATTCGGCCATGCCTGACCTTCTTTCACTTGTGTATTTTCAACGGTGGAGTTTCTGCACACCATAGATTAAGGGTGTGGAGCTCTGCTGTACCTCAAAGATTAATGAAGTTCTATTTTCTTTTATTCAATTCTCTATCTTATTCTTATTCCAAGATATTCATTCGTACCCAAGAACATGATGAATGTGATGAGCTAATAACTCTCATCATCATTCTCACTTATGAATGCGCGTGATTGACAACCACTACCGTTCTACATGCAACAAGGCTTGAATGTGTATCTCTTAGATTCCTCAACAGAATCTTCGTGGTAAAGGCTAGATAGATGGCGGCATTCATCTGGATCCGGAAAGTCCAACCTTGTCTGTGGTGTTCCGAGTAGGATCCTGGGAATCCGGAAAGTCTCACCTTGTCTGTGGTATTCCGAGTAGGATTCCGTTCATGAATGACTGTGACGTGCTTCAAACTTTAACCTGCTGGGCGTTAGTGACAAACGCAAAAGAGGGATTCTATTCCAGTAGGAGCGGGAACCAACCGGTGATTGGCCGTACTGTGACGGAGTGCGTGCATTAGCTTTCACTGCGAGGATGGGATGTAGCTATCAACCATGGGTGATGCCTCCAGACTGGTTAGCTGTGCGAGTGACAGCCGCACAGGTTATTTCCCCGAGAGGAATGAAAGTAGCCACAGCTGATGGTGAACCCCTATACAAAGCTTGCCATGGAAAGGAGTAAGAAGGATTGAGTAGAAGGAATGGAAAGGCAGGCGTCCGAGAGCTCTACAGCATCTCCACTCCGCTTATCTGAAATTCCCACCAATGAATCTGCATAAGTATTTCTATCCCTTTTTCTTTAACTTCTTTCTATTTTATTTAAACCCATACACTATTTTAATCTGCCTAACTGAGATTTGCAAGGTGACCATAGCTTGCTTCATACCAACAATCTCTGTGGATTCGACCCTTACTCACGTAAGGTTATTACTTGGACGACCCAGTACACTTGCTGGTTAGTTGAACGGAGTTGTGAAGGAAGGTCAATTTCTAAAAGGAATAATTTCACAATGATGCCAAAAGGCATAAAATAGATGATCACAATTTCGTCCACCAGCTATCGTCCGTCCTCTCAGTGAAAATGGTCCAGGTGCGCTGTCACCACACGGCTAATCATCTGTCGGTTCTCGATCATGTAAGAATAGGATTTACTATCCTTTTGCGTTGTCACCACGCCTTACAGTCGCAAGTTTGAAACTCGTCACAGTCATTCAATCCCTGAATCCTACTCGGAATACCACAGATAAGGTTTAGACTTTCTGGATTCTCAAGAATGCTGCCAATGGATTCTAGCTTATACCACGAAGATTCTGATTAAGGAATCCAAGAAATATTCATTCAAGCTTATTTGCATGTAGAACGAAAGTGGTTGTCAGGTACACGTTCATAAGTGAGAATGGTGATGAGCGTCACATAATCATCACATTCATCAGGTTCTTGGGTGCGAATGGATATCTTAGAATAAGAATAAGCGTGAATTGAATAGAAAACAGTAGTAATTTGCATTAATACTCGAGGAACAGTAGAGCTCCACATCCTTAATCTATGGTGTGTAGAAACTCCACCGTTAAAAATACATAAGTGATAAAGGTGTTCATTGGTTCCGGCCCCAGAGAGGGAACCAGGATAACCAAGACTTAATGGTTCAAAAAGACCAAATGGTCTAAGAGAGACCCCCAATACAATAGTAAAAAGTTCTATTTATACTAAACTAGCTACTAGGGTTACAGAGATAAGTAATTGATGTAGAAATCCACTTCCGGGGCCCACTTGGTGTGTGCTTGGGCTGAGCTTGAGCTTTACACGTGCAGAGACTTCTCTTGGGGTTAAACGCCAAGTTGTAACGTGTTTTTGGCGTTTAACTCTGGTTTGCGACGTGTTTCTGGCGTTTTACTCCAGAATGCAGCATGGAACTGGCGTTGAACGCCAGTTTGCGTCATCTAAACTCGAATAAAGTATAGACTATTATATATTGCTGGAAAGACCTGGATGTCTACTTTCCAACGCAATTGAGGGCGTGCCATTTGGATTTCTGTAGCTCGAGAAAATTCATTTCGAGTGCAGAGATGTCAGAATCCAACAGCATCTATAGTCCTTTTTCAGCCTCCTATCAGAGTTTTGCTCAGGTCCCTCAATTTCAGCCAGAAAATACCTGAAATCACAGAAAAACACACAAAATCATAGTAAAGTCTAGAAATTTGAATTTTGCATAAAAACTAATAAAAACATCCCTAAAAGTAGCTAGATTCTACTAAAAACTATCTAAAAATAATGCCAAAAAGCGTATAAATTATCCGCTCATCACAACACCAAACTTAAATTGTTGCTTGACCCCAAGCAACTGAAAATCAAATAGGATGAAAAGAAGAGAATATACTATAAATCCCAAAATATCAATGAATATTAGTTCTAATTAGATGAGCGGGACTTGTAGCTTTTTGCTTCTGAACAGTTTTGGCATCGCACTTTATCCTTAGAAGTTTAGAATGATTGGCATCCATAGGAACTCAGAGTTCAGATAGTGTTATTGATTCTCCTAGTTAAGTATGTTGATTCTTGAACACAGCTACTTTTATGAGTCTTGGCCGTGGCCCTAAGCACTTTGTTTTCCAATATTACCACCTGATACATAAATGCCATAGACACATGACTGGGTGAACCTTTTCAGATTGTGACTCAACTTTGCTAAAGTCCCCAGTTAGAGGTGTCCAGAGCTCTTAAGCACACTCTTTTTGCTTTGGATCACGACTTTAACCACTCAGTCTCAAGCTTTTCACTTGGACCTTCATGACACAAGCACATGGTTAGGGACAACTTGATTTAGCCGCTTAGGCCTGGATTTTATTTTCTTGGGCCCTCCTATCCATTGATACTCAAAGCCTTGGATCCTTTTTACCCTTGCCTTTTGGTTTTAAGGGCTATTGGCTTTTTTTGCTTGCTTTTTTTTCTCTTTCTTTTCTTTTTTTTTTGCAAGCTTTGTTCTTCACTGCTTTTTCTTGCTTCAAGAATCAATTTTATGATTTTTCAGATCATCAATAACATTTCTCTTTTTTATCATTCTTTTAAGAGCCAACAATTTTAACATTCATAAACAACAAGATAAAAAATATGCATTGTTCAAGCATTCATTCAGAAAATAAAAAGTATTGTCACCACATCAATATAATTAAACCAATTTTAAGGATGAATTCGAAACTCATGTACTTCTTGTTCTTTTGTATTAAAAACATTTTTCATTTAAGAAAGGTGAAGGATTCATGGAATTATTCATAGCCTTAAGACATATTTACTAAATACTAATGATCATGTAGTAAAGACTCAAAACATAGACAAACATATAGCATAAAACTGAAAAACAAAGAGATAAGAACAAGGAAGTTAAGGAATGAGTCCACCTTAGTGAGGGTGGCACCTTCTTCTTGAAGGACCAATGGTGTTCTTGAGCTCCTCTATGTTTCTTCCTTGCCTTTGTTGCTCCTCCCTCATAGCTCTTTGATCTTTTCTAATCTCATTGAGAATGATGGAGTGATCTTGGTATTCCACTCTTAATTGGTTCATGTTATGACTCAATCCTTCTAGAGAAGTGTTGAGTTGTTCCCAATAGTTGTTTGGAGAAAAATGCATCCCTTGAGGCATCTTAGGGATTTCTTGATGATGAGCTTCCTCATGCGTCTCTTGAGATCCATGAATGGGCTCTCTTGTTTGCTCCATCCTCTTCTTAGTGATGGGCTTGTCCTCTTCAATGAGGATGTCTCCTTCTATGACAACTCCAGCTAAGTTACATAGATGGCAAATGAGATGAGGAAAAGCTAGCCTTGCCAAGGTAGAGGGCTTTTTGGCTACTTTGTAGAGTTCTAGAGAGATGACTTCATGAACTTCTACTTCCTCTCCAATCATGATGCTATGGATCATGATGACCTGATCTACAATTACTTCGGATCGGTTGCTAGTGGGGATGATGGAGTGTTGGATGAACTCCAACCATCCTCTAGCCACAAGCTTAAGGTCCAGTCTTCTCAATTGAACCGGCTTGCCTTTTGAGTCTCTTTTCCATTGAGCTCCTTCTACACATATGTCCATGAGGACTTGGTCCAACCTTTGATCGAAGTTGACCCTTCTAGTGTAGGGACGTGCATCTTCTTGCATCATAGGCAAGTTGAACGCCAACTTTACGTTCTCCGGACTGAAATCTAAGCATTTCCCCCGAACCATTGTAAGCCAATTCCTTGGTTTTGGGTTCATGCTTTGATCATGGTTCCTAGTGATCCATGCGTTTGCATAGAACTCTTGAACCGTTAAGATTCCTACTTATTGAATGGGATTGGAGAGAACTTCCCACCCTCTTCTTCTAATCTCTTGTCGGATCTTCGGATATTCGCCCTTTTTGAGCTTAAAAGGGACCTCAGGGATCACCTTTTTCTTGGCCACAACTTCATAGAAGTTGTCTTGATGGACTTTTGAGAAGAATCTCTCCGTTTCCCATAACTCAGAGGTGGAAGCAATTGCCTTCCCTTTCCTCTTTCTTGAGGTTTCTCTGGCCTTAGGTGCCATCAATGGTTATGGAAAAACAAAAAAGCTATGCTTTTACCACACCAAATTTAGAATGTTGCTCGCCCTCGAGCAAAAAAAGAAAGAATAGAAGAAGAAGAAGAAGATATGGAGGAGAGGAAGAGAGGTGATGGTTTCGGCCAAGAGGGAGAAGAGAGGGTTGTGTTGTGTGAAAATGAAGAAGGATGGAGGGGTTTATATAGTGGAGGGATAGGGGTTTGGGTTCAATCATTTAGGGTGGGTTTGGATGGGAAAGAGATTTTGAATTTGAAGGTAGGTGGGGTTTATGGGGAAGACTGGATGGATGTGATTGGTGAAGGAGTAATGGGAAAGAGAGATTGAGGTGATTGGTGAAGGGTATAGGGTTATTGGATTGTGTGAAGAAGAGAGAACCGGGATAGGTGGGGATCCTGTGTGGTCCACAGATCCTGAGGTAATCCTGTGGGGTGCACAGATCTTGAGGTGTCAAGGATTTCTCATCCCTGCACCTTTTAGGCGTGTAAAACGCCCTCTGTATGCAATCCTGACGTTTAACGCTAGACTGTAGCTTTTTTCTGGCATTAAACGCCCAAATGTAGCCTGTTTCTGGAGTTAAACGCCAGACAGATGCTTGCTTCTGCCGTTTAAATGCCATATAGCTCTTCCTCCAGGGTGTGCTTTTTCTTCTACTATTTTTTTTCTGTTTTTAATTTTTGCAATTGTTTTGTGACTCCACATGATCATAAACCTAATAAAATATAAAAGAACAATAGAAATATAGATAAATAAAAATTGGATTGCCTCCCAATAAGCGCTTCTTTAATGTCAATAACTTGACAGTGAGCTCTCATGGAGCTTCACAGATGTTCAGAGCATTGTTAGAACCTCCCAACACCAAACTTAGAGTTTGAATGTGGGGGTTCAACACCAAACTTAGAGTTTGGTTGTGGCCTCTCAACACCAAACTTAGAGTTTAATTGTGGAGGCTTTGTTTGACTCTGTATTGAGAGAAGCTTTTCATGCTTCCTCTCCATGGTTGCAGAGGAAGATTCTTGAGCTTTAAACACAAGGTAGTCCCTATTCAATTGAAGGACTAGCTCTCCTCTGTCAACATCAATCACAGCTCCTGCTGTGGCTAGGAAGGGTCTTCCAAGGATGATGCATTCATCCTCATCCTTCCCAGTGTCTAGGATTATGAAATCAGCAGAGATGTAAAGGCCTTTAACCTTCACTAACATGTCCTCTACCAATCCATAAGCTTGTTTTATTGACTTGTCTGTCATCTCTAATGAGGTTCTTGTAGCTTGTACCTCAAAGATCCCCAGTTTTTCCATTACAGAGAGTGGCATAAGATTTATACCAGACCCCAGGTCACACAGAGCCTTCTCAAAGGTCATGGTGCCTATGGTACAGGGTATTGAGAATTTACTAGGATCTTATTTCTTTTGAGGTAAAGTTTGCTGAACCCATGTATTTAGTTCACTAATGAGCAAGAGAGGTTTATCTTCCCAAGTCATATTACCAAACAACTTGGCATTCAGCTTCATGATGGTTCCTAGATATTGAGCAAACTTGCTCTTCAGTTACATCTTCATCTTTTTCAGAGGATGAATAGTTCTCATAGCTCATGAATGGCAGAAGGAAGTTTAATGGAATCTCTATGGTCTCTATATGAGCCTCAGATTCCTTTAGGTCCTCAATAGGGAACTCCTTTCTGTCTGAAGGACGTCCCATGAGGTCTTCCTCATTGGGATTCATGTCCTCCCCTTCCTCTTTTTATTCGGCCATTTTGATTATATCAATGGCCTTGCACTCTCTTTTTGGATTCTCTTCTGTATTGCTTGGGAGAGTACTAGGAGGAGTTTTAGTGATTTTCTTACTCAGCTGACCCACTTGTGCCTCCAAGTTTCTAATGGAGGACCTTGTTTCATTCATAAAACTTAAAGTGGCCTTAGATAGATCAGAGATTATGTTTGCTAAGCTAGAGGGGCTCTACTCAGAATTATCTATCTGTTGCTGAGAAGATAATGGAAAAGGCTTGCTATTGCTAAACCTGTTTCTTCCACCATTATTAAAGCCTTGTTGAGGCTTTTGTTGATCTTTCCATGAGAAATTTGGATGATTTCTCCATGAGGGATTATAGGTATTTCCATAGGCTTCACCCATGTAATTCACCTCTGCCATTGCAGGGTTCTCAGGTTCACCTCTGCCATTGCAGGGTTCTCAGGATTATAAGCTTCTTCTTCAGAAGATGCTTCTTTAGTACTGTTGAATGCATTTTGCAATCCATTCAGACTTTGAGATATCATATTGACTTGTTGGGTCAATATTTTGTTCTGGACCAGTATGGGATTCAGAGCATCAATTTCAATAACTCCCTTCCTCTGAGGCATCCTATTACTCACAAGATTCCTCTCAGAGGTGTACATGAATTGGTTATTTGTAACCATGTCAATGAGTTCTTGAGCTTCTGCAGGCGTTTTCATTAGGTGAATGGATCCACCTGCAGAATGGTTCAGTGACATCTTAGTGAACTCAGATAGACCATCATAGAATATATCCAAAATGGTCCACTCTGAAAACATGTAAGAAGGATACTTTTTGGTCAACTGCTTGTATCTTTCTCAAGCTTCATAGAGGGATTCACCATCTTTTTTCCTGAAGGTCTGAACATCCACTCTAAGCTTGCTCAGCTTTTGAGGAGGAAAGAACTTGGCCAAGAAGGCCGTGACTAGCTTATCCCAAGAGTCCAGGCTATCTTTAGGTTGTGAGTCCAACCATGTTCTAGCTCTGTCTCTTACAGCAAAAGGGAAAAGCATGAGCCTATAGACTTCAGGATCTACTCCATTAGTCTTAATAGTATCACAGATCTGCAAAAACTCAGTTAAAAACTCATAGGGATCTTCTGATAAAAGTCCATGAAACTTGTAGTTCTATTGCATTAGAGCAACTAGTTGAGGCTTCAGCTCAAAATTATTTGCTCCAATGGCAGGGATTGAGATGCTTCTTCCATAAAAATTGGAAGTAGGTGTAATATAATCACCAAGCATCCTCCTTGCATTATTGTTGTTGTCATTATTTTCGGCTGACATCTCCTCTTTTTTTTTCAAAAATTTCTGTAAGGTTTTCTCTGGATTGTTGTATTTTAGCTTCTCTTAGTTTCTTCTTCAGAGTCCTTTCAGGTTCAGGATCTGCTTCAACAAGAATATTCTTGTCCTTGCTCCTGCTCATATGAAAAAGAAGGGAACAGAAAATAATAATAGGGATCCTTTTTACCATAGTAGAGAGATTCCTTTATGTGAATAGAAGAAAATAAGAAGAAAATCCAAACACAAGTAGAGGGGAGAAGATGGTTCGAATTTTGAGTAGAAGAGAAGTGTTAGTAGATAAAGAAATAAATAGAAGAAGATGAATAGAGAGGAGTTTTCGAAAATTAACTAAAATAAAATAAAAAAAATTTTGTTTTTATTTTAAATTAAAGTTAAAATTCGAATTTATAAAAAGGAATAAAATTAAAATTTAAAACAATTAGTTAAATAAAAATATTTTTGGAAAAGAGGGAGGTGATTTTTGAAAATTAGAGAGACGAAAGTAGTTAGGTGGTTTTGAAAAAGATAAGAAATAGTAAAACAAACAAAAAGTTAATTAGTTAGTTGAAAAAGATTTGAAAATCAATTTTGAAAAGATAAGAAGTTAGAAAAGATTTTTGAAATTGATTTTGAAAAAAGATATGATTGAAAAGATATGATTGAGATTTGTTTTGAAAAAGATTTGAAAGGGAAATTAAAAAGATTTGATTTTTAAAATTAAAATTGATTACTTGACTAACAAGAAACTAAAAGATATGATTCTAGAATTTAAAGATTGAACCTTTCTTAACAAGAAAGTAACAAACTTCAAATTTTTGAATCAATCACATTAATTGTTAGTAAAGTTTTTGAAAATTATGAAATAAAATTAAGAAAAAGATTTTAAAAAACACTTTTTAAAATTTTCGAAAATATAAAAGAAAAAAATGAAAAAGATTTTATTTTTGAAAAAGATTTTGAAAAGATAAGTGATGTGTGGAAAACGATCCAACACAAAACTCACCGGCAAGTGTACCGGGTCGCATCAAGTAATAATAACTCACATGAGTGAGGTCGATCCCACAGGGATTGAAGGATTGAGCAATTTTAGTTTAGTGGTTGATTTAGTCAAGCGAATCCAGTTTTAGTTGAGTGTTGTGTGTTTAACAGGAAGTAAATGACAGTAAATGTAAAGGAGGAAGGGCAATTTGCAGTGAATTAAAGAACAGGAAGGTAAAATGGACTGAATCTTAAAGAACAAGAAAGTAAATGACTGAAACTTAAAGTGCAAGAAATGTAAATTGCAGTAACTTAAATGGCAAGAAAGATAAATTGCTTGAAAGTAAAAGGGAATTGAGGACAGGGATTGCAGAATTTAAACAAGAGAATGTGAATTGCAACAATTAAGAGAGCAGAAATTGAATTAGAAGCAATGAGTATTCAAACAGAAAATGAAATTAAAGTGCAGCAGGGTTCACAGAAGAACCAAAAGTAAAATTGGGTCTCAGGTCTCAAGAGACTAGGTAGAAGAGCCTAGATCTCTATTTGCCTTCCTAGATCCAAGCTCACAAAGCAATTGACAAGAATTAGAAGAAGAAGCAGTAAAGAGAATGTAAATAGATTCAATTATGCAGAAAAGAATTAAAAGAGAATTTGAATGGGAATTGAGACAGAATTTCCTCAATTTCTCACACCCAAAACTCAAAACAAGAAAATTAAAAGTGCTCAGGCAAGAATGAGGAAGAAGAGAGATCAATTCTCCTCCCCAATTCTCTGAAATCTCGGTGGAGTCACCAAGAGAAGTTGCAGAAGTCAAAATCAATTAAAAGGTTCAAAGTAAAGATGAAAAGTTCAAAGGTGAAAGTAAAGATTTCAAAAGTGAGAGTAAAAGGTCCTAATTACATCAAACTAACTCCTATTTATACACTTTCTATTCTTGGATTTTGGGATTTGGATGGGCTTTTGATTTGGTGAAGAAATGAATTAAAATGGGGTTTTAATTTGAATTTTCGGCCTAAAATGGTGACTCCCAGGAGGCTGCCCTGCCCTTGCGGAGGGCAGGGCAGGATTTGGAGTTTGGTGCGTTGTTGGTGCGGCGTGGTGCAGGCTTGGTGCGCAGAATGCTGCCCTGCCCGCGCCAAGGGCAGGGCAGGAAAGTTGGTGTGCCAGAAATTGCATTGGTGCGCTGTTGGTGCTGCCAGAATCAAGAATTGGTGCGCCAGAAATTGCCTTGGTGCATAGGATGCTGCCCTGCCCTCGCGGAGGGCAGGGCAGGAAATTTTGGTGCTGCCAGGATCGAGCTTGGTGCGCCAGATTTGTGTGTGGTGCGCCAGGTTTGTGCACCAATCCAAATGCTGCCCTGCCCTCGCAGAGGGCAGGGCAGTGTTTCCAAAATGAAGGCCCGTGTTCGAATCTGGGCAGAGACACACGCTTGATCATTTTCCTTGGTTTCTTGGCACGGCACTCAACCTTAGTTCCTTGCTTCTTCCTTGTTCCGTGTTCGATTCTTGTGGCATGCATGGGTGACATTTTTCCTTTGATTTTCTTTCT
Source organism: Arachis stenosperma (assembly GCF_014773155.1). Taxonomy (NCBI): domain Eukaryota; kingdom Viridiplantae; phylum Streptophyta; class Magnoliopsida; order Fabales; family Fabaceae; genus Arachis; species Arachis stenosperma. The sequence continues at coordinate 125,317,262 of NC_080385.1, read as the reverse complement.
TGGTGAGCCCGATACTGCCCTTGTGGAGGGCAGGGCAACATTTTATTCCTCTTGGTTCCAAGGTACAAAATTGTGCTCTGCCCTTGGAGTGGGCAGGGCAGAGTTGCCTTCTCTTCTTGGTTCTCTTATGTTGCCCTCCTAGAGGGCAGTGTGCCCTTGTGGAGGGCAAACATTGCCTCCCCTTTGCATGCGGCACACTTCCTTTTGCTTTGACCACACTTTCCTTTCCTTGGGCTACACCTCTTAGGCCACGCTTTTCCTTATCTTTTCTTTTCTTCACCTATAATAAACCAAAACAACCACTCCAAGTATCACTAAATTCAAGAGGCTTATAAATCAATTATAATTCAATTAAAATTAGCTTAAACCTCATGATTTAACATTAATTTCATGGTGGTTGCTTGATTTAGAGAAGTTGTGCATTTTCACTCCAAATCACTTACTTAGGATGCAAGAAAGTGCATAAATGCTAACAAAACAAGTGAAATTAGCTTGAAAAATGGGTATATGATGACTTGTCATCACAACACCAAACTTAAATCTTGCTTGTCCCCAAGCAAGCATAAAAAATAAGAGTAAATGGCATGAATAAGAAAAGAACACATATCCTTATTAGGCATATAGCAGAACTTGATTTATGGGGTCTTTATGCAGACAATGACAACTCACTTATTGTTGCTGCTGCATAATACACATCTTTCCTCAAAGGCTTGCTAAACTTGCTGTTAGAAGACTCACTTTTTGATTACTCCCTTGCTAACTTTTCTTGGCTTACAATGCTTAACAAACTTATTATTCTTTTAGAGGTTTGGTGTCAAATGTTGCAGTATTAGTCTTTGGCTTTATTTCCTTTTTCTTTTTACTCAACATCTCTCCACCACAGACACATGGCTCACTAATTCTTCCTAGGATCATTGATGCCCAGCATCTCTTTGGATAACTAAATGTTTTGTATCTAAGTTGCTCTTTATTGTGGATTTTCAATTGGCCATCCCAAATCAGTTGATCTAAGTGACCGGGTTTTAAAATACCCCTTAGAATTTACTCATCCAAGCAGATCTTAGTACAAGAACACCACAGGCATATGTCCTAGGGTCCAAGCTATTGGTGTCCAACCTTTATTCTTTGTTTTTCTTGCCATTTTGGCTTTTTCTTTCCCTTTTCTTTCTGTTTTTGTTACCAAGGGCTTTTTCATTATTGATAAGAGTCTTTGTAACAGCAAGCTAACTCACAGTTGAATGAGAATGATATTATGCAACAATTATTTCATGAGTTATGCACTTAATCAAACACATATACCACCACCAACTTCCATTCATACTTATGCAACATTGGATATTTCACTTTTCTATTCAAACAAATCTCTTTTATTCAAGCATATGGGAGAACAAAACAAAATTAAAGCTAAGTGATGGATAACAAGCATTATGCAGATTCAGCATTTTCAACAAACAATTTCACTTGCAACTAGATAAGCACTTTAGCAAGACATACAATGGTTTCCAGATTTAAAACATTTCACAACAGCAAGGATTAAGTTTAGATACAACCTTTGAAGTTGCAGCCCTTTGATTCTTCCTTCTGTTGTGTTCTCCTTGAGTTAAGATGCATGATGTCTTCAAGTGTTAACTCATGTCTTGCATAACTCTCAAAGTTGCTTGCTTCTCAAGCCCTTAAGTATATGGTTAGTATACATAAATTGAGTGTGACTCTGGATTGATTTTGGTGTGGGAACACCAAACTTAATTGTTTGCCACTACTCTTATGCAACCATTTTAACCATATGTGAAACCTTGTGTCCTTGCTAAAGGTTAATGAAATTAAAACTAGAAAGCAATTAAACAGTTGAATAATGTGTTTGGTTGCTTGGAGCTAGCATCATGCAAGAGGTGAGAATGTATTTTTAAATGATATTTTGGTGGAACACCAAACTTAGAATCTTTCATTCTCCCTTAAACTGTTTTGGTGTGCAACACCAAACTTAGCTCCTTGCAATACATACCACTTATTTAACATTATTATTGAAAAAGCTATGAAAAGAAGACTACCTCAAGTTGGGTTGCCTCCCAACAAGCGCTTCTTTATTGTCACTAGCTTGACATCTTATCCTTTGATCATGGGGGTTGAAAATCATAGTGCCTCAGCTTTTCACCTCTTATTGTGAACTTCCTTCCAGTCTCATCTTTGATGATCTCTAGGTGTTCAAGTGAAAGGACTCAGTTCACAGTGTAGTATTCAGATAACTGTGGAGACACCTTCATTGGTTGGGTGTTTAACACCACTTTATCCCCTGGTGAAAAGCCTTCAGTAGGGATTTTCTTGTTTCTCCACCCTCTTGGCCTTTTTTTCTTTTCTTTCTCAAAAGATACTCCCTGCCTTGGTTGTTCTTTATCTGGAGTGTTGAGGCTCCCATTTGGGGGTTTTGGATCTAGTTCCTCCTTGATTTCTTTGGTCTGTTGCACCATCTCTACTTCTTTGAAGCATGGATTTGGAAGTCTTGGAGTTAACTCATTGAATGCCTCTTTCAAGCTTTGATCCCTGGCTTTATCCTTTATAAAATCTTCTTCTTGAATGGGTTCATGCAAGGTTTTAAAAACATGGAATGCTAGATGTTCATCATGCACTCTCAGCAACAATTTCCCTTTTTCCACATCTATCAATGCTCTGCCCGTAGCTAGGAAAGGCCTTCCCAGGATGATGGGAGTGTTAGGGTCCTCTTCTATATCTGAGATAACAAAGTCAGTAGGGAGAAAGAATTTTCCCACTTTTACTAACACATTCTCCACAACTCCCAGTGCTTGCTTAGTGGATTTGTCAGCCAATTGGAGAACTATTTGTGTGGACTTCAGCTTAGAAATTTGAAGTTTCCTCATTAGAGACAAAGGCATCAAGTTTATGCTTGCACCGAGGTCACAGAATGACTTCTCAATTGTTATGTTTCCTATGGTGCAAGGTATGTAAAAAGTCCCAGGATCATCTTTCTTCTCTGGCAACTCTCTTTGGAGGATAGCACTACATTCCTTTGTCATCTCAACAATCTGTCCTTCCTTCAGGGATCTTTTCCTTGTCAGCACTTCCTTCATGAATTTGGCATATAGTGGCATCTGTTCAAGTGCTTCCAAGAAAGGAATATTGATGCTGAGTGTTTTGAATATGTCCAGGAATTTTGAGTATTGCTTATTCTCATTTTCTTTTTTAAACCTCTGAGGGTATGGAAGTTTGAGGACACAAGGATTCACTCCTTCCCTCTTCTCTTGTAGTTGTGATTCAAGGGTGTTCTTGTATCCCTTTGAAATTTGTACATTTTTGGTTTTTTGATCCTCTTTACTTTTCCCCTCTGTCTCTTCTTGTGGAACTTCTCTGTTGTGTTTGTCCTGATTGATGGCTTCCTTCTTCATAGCCTTCTCACTTCCCACTGTGATTACTTTGCACTCTTCCCATTTTGTGGCTTTTCCTTTGTCCCTTGGGTGTTCTTCAGTGACATTGGGGAAGGCATTTGCTCTCTTCTCATCCATTTCTGAAATTTGCTTAGCCATTTGCCCCATGTGTCTCTCAAGGTTTCTGATTGAGGTTTCTTGGTTTTTGAATGCCAGGGTCTGATCTTTCCTTGCAGCTTCCTGATCTTGTCTTGCCATCTCTTGATTTTTCATGAGTTTCTCCATCATTTTCTCTAGACTTGAGATTCTTTGAGAGTCTGAATTTGGTTGTGGTTGTGTGAAATGAGATGGTTGTTGTTGGAAGTTGTCTGAATTAATTGTGGGGGTACTTTGTGGGTGGGATGTGGTTGTGGATAAGTTATTCTGGTGGTTTTGTGAGTTATTATGGGGTTGGTGATATGTGTTTTGTGAATTTTTGAATTGGTTAGTATTATTGGATGAATGGTTATGGTTGCTTGTGTTGCTGAGGCTGCCAGAGTTGAAGTCCCTTTGTCCTTGATTCTAATGCTCACCCCACCTTGAATTAGAATGAGTCTTCCAGGGTGTCTTGTGTGCATCACCATGAAAATTGTGTTGAAATGAACTTGAAGTGTTGTTCATGCATTGCACCTGCTCAGGGCTTTGTTGCTCAAAATTGAATGTCCCAAAACTTTCTTCAGATTGATTCCACCCATGTGAGGTTTGAGATTGGCGTTGTGTGTTTACTGCAACACCTTGCAGTCCATCAATTTTCTTCGCCATCATTTCTATTTGTTGCTGAAGTTGTTGATGCATCTGTTTGTTTTGTGCCAAGAGAACGTCAACACCTTCAAGCTCCATCACATTCCTTCTCTGGGCTGGTTGGCGTTGTCTTTGATGAGCAAAGAAATATTGATTGTTTGCCACCATCTCTATGAGGTTTTGGGCTTCCTCTGCTGTCTTCATTAGCTGCAATGAGCCTCCTGCTGAATGATCTAATGCTTCTTGAGCTTTCTGGGTCAACCCTTCATAGAAGTTTTGGAGTCTATCCCACTCACTAAACATTTCTGGGGGACATTTCCTGATTAAGGCCTTGTATCTCTCCCAGGCATCATACAGCGACTCTCCATCCATTTGAATGAATGTTTGTACCTCTGTTTTCAGCTTGATAATCCTTTGGGGGGGATAGAACTTGGCTAGGAATTTGCTCACTAAGTCTTCCCAATTATTGATGCTTTCTTTGGGAAATGTCTCTAGCCATTGAGTGGCCTTATCCTTCAGAGAGAATGGAAACAACAGTAGCTTGTAGATGTCTGGATGCACACCACTTGTTTTGACAGTTTCACAAATCCTGAGGAAGATGGATAAGTGTTGGTTTGGATCTTCAAATGGACTTCCTCCATAGGAGCAATTGTTCTGCACCAGGGTGATAAGTTGAGGCTTCAACTCAAAATTATTTGCATGAACATTGGGAGTGAGTATGCTACTCCCGCAGTTTCTTGCATTGGGGATAGTGTAAGAGGCCAACACCCTTCTTGCAGGCTGGGTATTGTTGCTCACTCCCTCTTCACGCACCTCAGCCTCCATGACTTGCAAGAATCACAAACAAACCAAATGAAACATGGACATTCTAATGCTAGAATGTGGTTAGAGGGTTAGGTGACACAATGTGTCAAACAGTTAATGTGCTTAGTTAAAAAGAAAAAAAAATCCTTAATCTAGACCACCACCTTACTTAATCATTGTCAATCTATTTCAATCCCCGGCAACGGCGCCAAAAACTTGATGTGTGGAAAACGATCCAACACAAAACTCACCGGCAAGTGTACCGGGTCGCATCAAGTAATAATAACTCACATGAGTGAGGTCGATCCCACAGGGATTGAAGGATTGAGCAATTTTAGTTTAGTGGCTGATTTAGTCAAGCGAATCCAGTTTTAGTTGAGTGTTGTGTGTTTAACAGGAAGTAAATGACAGTAAATGTAAAGGAGGAAGGGCAATTTGCAGTGAATTAAAGAACAGGAAGGTAAAATGGACTGAATCTTAAAGAACAAGAAAGTAAATGACTGAAACTTAAAGTGCAAGAAATGTAAATTGCAGTAACTTAAATGGCAAGAAAGATAAATTGCTTGAAAGTAAAAGGGAATTGAGGACAGGGATTGCAGAATTTAAACAAGAGAATGTGAATTGCAACAATTAAGAGAGCAGAAATTGAATTAGAAGCAATGAGTATTCAAACAGAAAATGAAATTAAAGTGCAGCAGGGTTCACAGAAGAACCAAAAGTAAAATTGGGTCTCAGGTCTCAAGAGACTAGGTAGCAGAGCCTAGATCTCTATTTGCCTTCCTAGATCCAAGCTCACAAAGCAATTGACAAGAATTAGAAGAAGAAGCAGTAAAGAGAATGTAAATAGATTCAATTATGCAGAAAAGAATTAAAAGAGAATTTGAATGGGAATTGAGACAGAATTTCCTCAATTTCTCACACCCAAAACTCAAAACAAGAAAATTAAAAGTGCTCAGGCAAGAATGAGGAAGAAGAGAGATCAATTCTCCTCCGCAATTCTCTGAAATCTCGGTGGAGTCACCAAGAGAAGTTGTAGAAGTCAAAATCAAGTAAAAGGTTCAAAGTAAAGATGAAAAGTTCAAAGGTGAAAGTAAAGATTTCAAAAGTGAGAGTAAAAGGTCCTAATTACATCAAACTAACTCCTATTTATACACTTTCTATTCTTGGATTTTGGGATTTGGATGGGCTTTTAATTTGGTGAAGAAATGAATTAAAATGGGGTTTTAGTTTGAATTTTTGGCCCAAAATGGTGACTCCCAGGAGGCTGCCCTGCCCTTGCGGAGGGCAGGGCAGGATTTGGAGTTTGGTGCGTTGTTGGTGCGGTGTGGTACAGGCTTGGTGCGCAGAATGCTGCCCTGCCCGCGCCAAGGGCAGGGCAGGAAAAGTTGGTGCGCCAGAAATTGCATTGGTGCACTGTTGGTGCTGCCAGAATCAAGAATTGGTGCGCCAGAAATTGCCTTGGTGCATAGGATGCTGCCCTGCCCTCGCGGAGGGCAGGGCAGGAAATTTTGGTGCTGCCAGGATCGAGCTTGGTGCGCCAGATTTGTGTGTGGTGCGCCAGGTTTGTGCACCAATCCAAATGCTGCCCTGCCCTCGCGGAGGGCATGGCAGTGTTTCCAAAATGAAGGCCCGTGTTCGAATCTGGGCAGAGACACACGCTTGATCATTTTCCTTGGTTTCTTGGCACGGCACTCAACCTTAGTTCCTTGCTTCTTCCTTGTTCCGTGTTCGATTCTTGTGGCATGCATGGGTGACATTTTTCCTTTGATTTTCTTTCTTGGTGAGCCCGATACTGCCCTTGTGGAGGGCAGGGCAACATTTTATTCCTCTTGGTTCCAAGGTACAAAATTGTGCTCTGCCCTTGGAGTGGGCAGGGCAGAGTTGCCTTCTCTTCTTGGTTCTCTTATGTTGCCCTCCTAGAGGGCAGTGTGCCCTTGTGGAGGGCAAACATTGCCTCCCCTTTGCATGCGGCACACTTCCTTTTGCTTTGACCACACTTTCCTTTCCTTGGGCTACACCTCTTAGGCCACGCTTTTCCTTATCTTTTCTTTTCTTCACCTATAATAAACCAAAACAACCACTCCAAGTATCACTAAATTCAAGAGGCTTATAAATCAATTATAATTCAATTAAAATTAGCTTAAACCTCATGATTTAACATTAATTTCATGGTGGTTGCTTGATTTAGAGAAGTTGTGCATTTTCACTCCAAATCACTTACTTAGGATGCAAGAAAGTGCATAAATGCTAACAAAACAAGTGAAATTAGCTTGAAAAATGGGTATATGATGACTTGTCATCAATAAGATTTTTAAAATTGAAATCTTGACTTGACTAATAAGAAACAACTAATTTTAAAAAATTTTTGACTAAGTCAACCCAAAGATTTCGAAAATTATGAGACAAATAAGGGAAATATATTTTTTTGATTTTTTGGAATTTTTAATGAGGAGAGAGAAAACAACTAAATGACTCAAAACATAAAAATTATGAATCAAAACACATGATGCATGAAAGAACACTATGAATGTCAAGATGAACACCAAGAACATTTTTGAAGATCATGATGAACATCAAGAACTTGTTTTTGAAAAATTTTCAAGAAAAGAAAAACATGCAAGACACCAAACTTAGAGATTTTTCATGTTTAGACACTAATAATTAAAAAATGCATATGAAAAACAGCAAAAGACACAAAAAAAGAAAATATGAGGATCAAACAAGAAGACTTGTCAAGAACAACTTGAAGATCATGAAGAATGCAATGCATGAAATTTTCGAAAAATGCACAAATTTAAAAAAAAACATGCAATTGACACCAAACATAAAAATTGGTTTTTATGATTTTATTAATTTTTTTGGATTTTTTTTTGGAAATTATTTTTGGAAAAACGCAAAAAAAGAAAAAAATTTTGAAAAATTTTTGAAAACTTTTTGAAAAGAAAATTACCTAATCTGAGCAACAAGATGAACCGTCAGTTGTCCAAACTCAAACAATCTCCGGCAACGGCGCCAAAAACTTGATAGACAAAATTGTGACTCATACTTTTTACAACTCAAACAATTCCTAGCAATGGCTCCAAAAACTTGGTGCACAATAATATGATTCACACTATTCTTCACAACTTTGCACAACTAACCAGCAAGTGCACTGGGTCGTCCAAGTAATAACCCTTACGTGAGTAAGGGTCAATCCTACGGAGATTGTTGGTATGAAGCAAGCAATGGTCATCTTGTAAATCTCAGTCAGGCGGATTCTAATGGTTATAATGGTTTTTGAATATAAAGATAAATAAAGCATAAAATAGAGATAGAGATACTTATGTAATTCATTGGTAGGAATTTCAGATAAGTGCATGAAGATACTGTGTTTTTCTGAATCTCTGCTTTCATCCAATCATTCTTACTCCTTTCCATGACAAGCTGTATATTTGGAGATCATCATTGTCAATGGCTACCATCCGTCCTCTCATTGAAAATGGTCCAGGTGCGCTATCACCGCATGGCTAATCATCTGTCGGTTCTCGATCATGAAAGAATAGGATTTACTATCCTTTTACGTTGTCACCACGCCTTACAGTCGCGAGTTTGAAGCTCGTCACAGTCATTCAATTCCTAAATCCTACTCGGAATACCATAGACAAGGTTTAGACTTTTTGGATTCTCAAGAATGCTGCCAATGGATTCTAGCTTATACCACGAAGATTCTGATTAAGGAATCCAAGAGATATTCATTCAAACTTATTTGCATGTAGAACGAAAGTGGTTGTCAAGCACACATTCATAAGAGAGAATTGTGATGAGCATCACATAATCATCACATTCATCAGGTTCTGGGTGCAAATGGATATCTTAGAATAAGAATAAGCGTGAATTGAATAGAAAACAGTAGTAATTTGCACTAATACTCGAGGAACAGCAGAGCTCCACACTCTTAATCTATGGTGTGTAGAAACTCCACCGTTGAAAATACATAAGTGATAAAGGTGTTCATTGGTTCTGGCCCCATAGAGGGAACCAGGATAACCAAGACTTAATGGTTCAAAAAGACCAAATGGTCTAAGAGAGACCCCCAATACAATAGTAAAAAGTTCTATTTATACTAAACTAGCTACTAGGGTTACAGAGATAAGTAATTGATGTAGAAATCCACTTCTGGGTCCTACTTGGTGTGTGCTTGGGTTGAGCTTGAGATTTACACGTGCAGAGGCTTCTCTTGGGGTTAAACGCCAAGTTGTAACGTGTTTTTGGCGTTTAACTTTGGTTTGTGATGTGTTTCTGGCGTTTTACTCCAGAATGCAGCATGGAACTGGCGTTGAACGCCAGTTTGCATCGTCTAAACTCGAATAAAGTATAGACTATTATATATTGCTGGAAAGCCCTGGATGTCTACTTTCCAAAGCAATTGAGATCGCTCCATTTGGAGTTCTATAGCTCCAGAAAATCTATTTCGTGTTCAGAGAAGTCAGAATACAACAGCATCTATAATCCTTTTTCAGCCTCCTATCAGATTTTTGCTCAGGTCCCTCAATTTCAGCCAGAAAATACCTGAAATCACAGAAAAATACACAAACTCATAGTAAAGTCCAGAAATGTGAATTTTGCATAAAAACTAATAAAAACATCCCTAAAAGTAGCTAGATTCTACTAAAAACTACCTAAAAATAATGCCAAAAAGCGTATAAATTATCCGCTCATCAGTAGGTTCCCAAATTTCCAATATTAAAATAAATTAGAAACATGATACATTCCCTTATCAACCCATGTTCCCACAGTTTTCCCACACTTAGTTGATACACAATTTCTATCTTAAGCTAACCAAAGATTCAATTTGGGGTAATTAATTGTTTTCTGCTTAAGGCTAGTGATGTGGTTATAGAACAAAAGGGGATTAAAAAGCTCAAGGTGGCTAACAGGGGTGACATAAAAGGGTAGGTCTATTTGGGATAAGTGAGGTAATAATCAAATATGGCCTCAATCATATGCAAGCATGTAAATATACTAAACAATGGACATATAGACTGGAACAAAATACAGATTGCAATCATAGAGAAGAAAAACACACAAGAATGAAATATTATGGTTAAATAATGTAACCATATAAATAAGCTCAAAATCTCACGGGTTGTGTGTTCTTTGACTCAATAAAAACATGTTCCAAATACAACTTCCGACAAGTTTAACACAAAAATTTTGATTTTAAATTAGTGAATTTTTTCAAAAATAGGGTCTTAAGAAGAAACTTATTATTTTTCTACCAAGTAGTACTTTAAATGCAAACAATTAACTACACATGCAATCTATTATGCAATGCAATAATGAACTAACAAAGAAAACTAGACATTGGTGTTGGGAAGAAAATAACTAACCCATGGAGATCGGTATCGACCTCCCCACATTTAAAGATTGCACCGTCCTCGGTGCATGCTGAGATGTGCAGGTGGATGGGCTGTTCTAACTGGCACTTTTCTCCGAAGATTTTGCAGATGGACTTGTCTGTCTCCCCTTGTAAACGTCTTCCGGTTCCCTTCCGGGTGGCCATCCTGAAAGAAAAAGGGAAGAAAAATAACCCAGAAATAAAGATAAGAAAATAAATGAAGTATGGGTGGGTTAATGCCAAATGATAAGGGTCTCAATTACATGGAAGCTCCAACATGTACGTGAGAAAACAATAGAAGCACATGGCATACCAGTGGTGCAAAATTTGCAACAATAGGAAGAGTGTGGATAATGCAAGATAGTGTATGTTCATGTTAATGCAAGAGGGGTACAAGTATCATATAAGATTAGCATTGACCTATAAATAATATTACCCAACAATGGAAACAAGTCATGAAGCACCAAAATAATATCAGAAAAGATACAACAGTTAAATAAGAAAATTTAACACCAATGGAAAAATAATAAATTTAGAAAAGAAACGAAAAATATGCACAAAATGAAAATGCAATGAATGAAAGTATGCAAATAAATTAAATAAAATATAATGAAAGTGAAGAAGGATGAGAAGTTAAAGGGATGAAGAAGAAGAAAGTAAGAAAGAAAGAAGAAAGAAATAAGAAAGGGAAAGAAGAAATTAGGATTTGGGGAAGAAAAGATAAGATATTTGGCTAATCTGGATAAGCTGTGCGCTGCATGTGACGCGGACGCGTGAGTGACACGGTCGCGTGGTGTAAAATAATTATCGGTGACGCGGACGTGTGGGTCACGCGGTCGCATGGTCTGATTTGTGCTATTGGCGCAAGTGCAGCCTTGCGTTCGCGCAACTCTCTGTTTGAAACTCATTTTACCAATTTTTAGGGTGACGCGGTCGCATGGTTGATGCGATCGCGTGAATGGAAATACTTTGAAAAATGACGCGGACGCGTGGGTCACGCGGTCGCGTGATAAGGCTGGTGCTTCTAGCATCATTCCAGCCCCACTCTATCATAACTTGCTGCCATACACCTCTTTTACGTCGATTTTTAGGGGCACGCATTCACGTGCGTGACGCGGATGCGTGGGAGGCTTATTTTCCAATTGACGCGACCGCGTGAGTGATGCGGTCACGTGGGCATGTTTGTGCCTGAGGCACGCCTCCAGCCACGCTTTCGCGTGACTTTCTGTTCAATTCTCTTTTCTTCAGAACGCACCTATGACGCGGACGCGTCTGCAACGCGATCGCGTGCTTCCCTTTTTTTATGCAGGATTCAAAATGCAATGCTAATGCAATGCTAATGCGGATGTTATGAATAATTCCAGGTTCAATGAAATAAAATAAAACTCAAAAACAAACAAAACTAAATAAAATTATAATTGAAAAAGGAACGATCATACCATTGTGGGTTGTCTCCCACCTAGCACTTTTAGTTAAAGTCCTTAAGTTGGACATTTAGTGAGCTCATTGTCATGGTGGCTTGTGCTTGAGCTCATCCTGAAACTGCCACCAATGCTTGGACTTCCAATAAGCTCTGTCTATTCCATGTAAATTTTCCAAGCCTTGATGGAGTTCTTCACAAGTTTTGAGCTCCCAAAGTTGATCTTCTTGTATGCCGGGATCCCAAATCTTGATTTTACACCCGTCTTCAAGTTGATCATCATGGTTCCATCTGGGTGGCAAGCACTTTGAATTCTCTACGAAGTACCAAACTCTTCTTTTAGATCTAACCGAATTATCACCAGTTGAGCCCTTATATCTATCTCTTGAAGTATCAACCTTGATGAGCCTTGATTTGCAACTCCAACCACTAAACAGTCTCCTCTTACGCTTTATGCCACAAAGCTTCCTGAGTTGGCCGTCCATTTCAAGAATACCATACTCAATTGGGATAGGAAGATGAATAGAGATAAGTTTTACCCACTCAAGTGAAGGAGTAGACGGCAACCTAGGTGGAGAAGTTTCTAATGTTCTTGACAAAGCGTACTCAACTCCCGTCCGCCCTTTTCTAAGGATTTCCGCTTCCACGTCATTGTCAGACTCAATCGGATAAGAGTCTTCATATTCAAGAAGTTCAATTACAGATGTAGTTTTATTACTAGGAGGACTTGATGCATGATCCTCATCACCAAGGAAACTTACTTCTTGATCTATCCCATCCAAGTCTTCATAAGGAATATGTCATGGAGGTTGTGCACTGGCCTTCTTGACATCAATTTCAATCTTATTGGAGGGGTGCTCTACAATTCTAGATTCCCATGGAGGTTCAGCATCTCCTAAATCTTCAACCACTTCTTCTTCTGCAACTATTATGGCTTCCTCCACTTGTTCCAATACAAAGCCATGTTCCTCATTGTCCACCGGAGTTTCTAGTGTCTCCTTCATGCTATGCTCTTCTTTTGATTCTCCACATGTAGCCATGGGATTACTTTGAGTGTTCAAATGTTGGGAAGCTAATCAGTTTACTACTTCGGTCAAGGCAGTCGCAAATTCTAGTACTCCCCGTTTCATCTCTCTTTGCCCTTGAAGAAGAACACCAATAGTGTCATGCATTGAAGGTTGAGGTGGATGTGAGGGCTTATTATTTGGGAGGAAAGGTTCATGATAAGAGGGTGGTTTATCACTCTCCATCTTTTCCACTTGTTGCATAGCACACTTCAATTCCTTGTTCTCAAGTTGAGATTCTTTAGTCATGAAAGCTTCGGGTGCTATTCGATTTACTGCTCGGTCCAATTGACATAGGGTTGCTTGAAATTGATCCATTGTTTTCTTGAGACGATCCATTGACTCTTGTTCTACTTGGATATCATAAGTAGGATCATAAGGCTCTTGGATTGATGGATATGGATGTGGTGTATATGGAGGTGGTGGTCCTTGGGAGTAATTGGGTTGGAATTGGGGTGGAGCTATGTATGGCTCATATGGCTCATAGGGTGGTTGATATGGTGGATAAGGGTTAGAATCATGTGATGGTGTTTGGTAGCAGGGGGCTTGTGAGTATGGTGGTCCAGAGTTGTATTGAGGGGGTGGTTCATAAGCATATGGCGGTGGTTGTTGATAATCAAAAGAGTGCTCACCATAGCCATTGCCTTGATATGCATCACAGAATGGTTGTTTATAGTCCACTGGAGGTGGTTGTTGCCAAGAGGGTTGATCAAATCCTTGTGGCTTCTCCCATCTTTGATTGTTCCATCCTTGATGCATGTTCTCCTTATAGCGTCCATTCCCTACAACAACATTGGAATCAAAATCATAGCGACAGGGGTGAGAATTCATAGTAGCTAATAAAAATTAAAAACAAAAACAAATAAACAAGCAAAAGAAAAAATATTTACAATAACCAATAATAAGGCACACGTTTGTAATTTCCTGGCAACGGCGCCATTTTGACGATCAGATTTCTATCGGTAAAGAAATTCACAAATATATAATCGCGTTGTAAGTATAGTTTCTAAACCAACAAAGAATCCTTTCGTACAAAAGTTTTGGTTGTCACTTAAGCAAACCCAATAAAATTTATAACCGAAGTATTCAAACCTCGGGTCGTCTTCTCAAGGAATTGCAGGGAGGTGTGTTTTATTATTGGTTATGAAAAATAGTATTTTTGGGTTTTTGAAAGGTTTGAACAAGAGAAATAAATTCCAGGAATTAATAAATCAATAGCTAAGAAAACTCTTGGCAATGTATGAAAATTAGAAGTCCTATCCTAGTTATCCTTATCAATTGTGATGAGAATTGGCTTTTGCTCCCACTTGGTCAACCTCTAACTATGAAGGTATGTTAATTGGATAAATCAATTTGATTCCTCAAGTCCTAGTCATTTCCTAAGAAAAGACTAGATTTAGGGGAATTCAAATTAATCAGCAAAGAATTCCAATTTTCAATCATCAGCTGAGTTTGATAACTCAAGAGTCTCTAATTACTCAACCAAAGCTAAGAGTGTAAAAATCTAAATTAAAATCATATATCTGAAATACCTCGAATTATATTAAATAGAAAGTTAGATTGAACATAGGGATCCATAAACCAAATTGGCAACATCAAGTAATTAACTAAAGTAATAGAATAAATAAAAGTAGAAGAAAACATAAAGAAAAGTAAAGGAATATTAAACCTGGAAATTGAGAAGTAAAAATCCTAATCCTAAAAGAAATCCTAAATCCTAAGAGAGAGGAGAGAGCCTCTCTCTCTAGAAAACTACATCTAAAAACCTAAAATTATGAATTATCAGCTTATGCTAAGTATGAATTGAGTCTCTGCATGTTCCCTGGCTTTATTCTGTGTTTCTGGGCCAAAAACTGGGTCAAAACGCGGCCCGAAATCACTCCCAGCGTGTTATGTTAATTCTACAGATCGCGCATGTCACGCGTACGCATCATCCACGCGTGCGCATCATTCAGCGTTTTTTCTTGCCACACGTACGCATCGTCCACGCGTTCACGTCATTCGTGCAGACTCCAATCTACGCGTTCGTGTCAGGCACGCAAACGCGTCACTGCGATTTTCTCCAATTTGCACGGCAGCGTGAGCCATGCGTCCGCGTCGGTGTTCACTGGTCATCCCTTTATTTTCTTGTGTTCCTTCCATTTTTACAGGCTTCCGCTCCATTCTCTAAGCCATTCCTGCCCTATGAAGCCTGAAACACTTTAACACACGGATCGCGGCATCGAATTGTATAAAGGAGAATTAAAATACGTAATTAAAAGATCTCTAGGAAGCAAGTTTTCAACCATAGAACTAACCTAGGAAGAAATTGTAAAATCATGCAAATCATATGAATAAGTGGGTAAGAATTTGATAAAAACCACTCAATTAAACACAATATAAACCATGAAATAGTGGTTTATCATGTATCTATCTTTTGAAACTCTGTTTATATACTTGTCTCTTTGGATTTCTATATAAGCCTTCTATCCAATCGCTTTTCGAGTGTGATGCCCTTTCGGTCTTATTTTGTTCAACCTTTCTCCCAAGGCTCCTAGTTAAACTATTCTTCATATATAGCTATTTACGTATTTTATTTTTAGAGGTCGTAGCACTTCACCACCTTTGATTTACATCCTAGGTGTAAAGCTCTATGTGGTAGGGTGTTACATGTTGTCTTTTCCTCTCACACTTTGTACAACATTCTCTGTCACGCCGCCGTCTAGCACCGCCATTAGGGTGTAGTGCCATCCCAAAACCGCCATTGTCACGCTATGCGGTTGCAAAACCGTACGTTAATACGTCCCTGTCCTTGCACCACCTGCGCGGTGGCTAGACAGCGGTGGTGCGACAGTGACGGCGGTATTAATTTGATAAGCGAGAATTGCGTTGGTTAGGAATTTCTCTTATAGAAAGAAGAATTTCGTTGTAAGCATAGCTCCAAACCAACAAACAAATCTCACATCAAATTAAATTTGGTTGTCACAAGTAACAAACCCTAAATAAGAATTAACCGAATTATTTAAACTCCAGGTCATCTCACAAGTAATTGCAATGAAGTGCTCAATTATTGACTACGGGAATCAAGGGGTTTTGTTTATAAAATGGTAAGAAGAGTAAATCAAACAAGTAATTAAAGAAAGCAAGTAATAAAGAGAGACATTTATGGCAAGGTTTGAGATCATAGGCTTTCTATCCGAGTCATATAATGATTAATTCATCTTATCTAGTCAACTCCAACAAATAGGGAGAAAGTCAAACAAGACTAATCAATCATATCACAATAATAACAAGAATCTATCTCATTTCATCATCTCCAATATTGGAAGAAGGTATCACATTATCTACCATGAGAGAAAGTCAAACAAGACTAGATAATCTCAATCCAAATGTACCAATCAACTCACTAATTAAATTAGCAAAAACTTAGAGTCAATGAAAATAAT
The DNA here is from genome assembly GCF_014773155.1 of Arachis stenosperma. Classification (NCBI taxonomy): domain Eukaryota; kingdom Viridiplantae; phylum Streptophyta; class Magnoliopsida; order Fabales; family Fabaceae; genus Arachis; species Arachis stenosperma. Next base: position 125,301,015 of record NC_080385.1, on the reverse strand, counting down.
ATTAGCTAACAACTCTAGATCACCAACATTAGTTGGGTATTCATGACTCAAGATTGCCTAATTACTATTTCCAAGCCAAGAATGCTCAAAGTCTACTCTAAAGCCCAACCAAGCATTTTGTCAAAGTACACTTGGTGGGTGTATAAGGAAAGCATGGTAAATGTGCAAGAATAGTAAAATCTACCAACTACAAATTGCAAGAAAAATAAATCAACAACTCAAATCATCAATAAAAGAAATATCAATATTAAATTTCATTAAAAGAAAATCCAAATCCAACATGAGTGTTCATGAACATATAAGAGACATAAAAGTAAAATTGACAAGAGAACTAAGAAAAATAGAGTAGTAGAAACAAGAAATCATAAAGGAAACAAGATGAAAAGATGAGATTGAACCTAGATCTAAGATGGATTAACCTAACCTAATTCTAGAGAGAAGACGGAGCTTTTCTCTCTAGAAATTAACCTACATGATGCTATACTACTAAACAATTGCTCCCCCTTGCCCAAGCTTAAATTCTGCATGAAATAGCATTGAAAATGAGTTGGGTTGGGCCCAAAGTGCTTCAGAAATCGCTGGGGTGATTTCACTTTAGTGGGCCACAAGCAGCATCGGCGCGCACGGGTACATGGTGCATGTGCGCCCCTATACGCAAAGCAACGTATGGCAAATATTAAATCATTTCGAAGCCCCGGATGTTAGCTTTCCATTAAAACTGAAACCGCCTCATTTGGACTTCTGTAGCTCAAGTTATGGTCAATTGAGTGCCAGAAGGTCAGGCTTGACAACTTTACGGTTCCTTCATTTCTTCATGAATTCTCCCACTTGCATGCTTTTCTCCTCACTTCTTCCATCCAATACTTGCCTTATGAACCTGAAATCACTTAACAAACATATCAAGGCATCGAATGGAATTAAAGTGAATTAAAATCACCAATTTTAGGGCCTAAAAAGCATGATTTCACATTTAAGCACAAATCAAGGGAGAATTGCAAAACCATGCTATTTCATTGAATAAATGTGAGAAAAGGTGATAAAATCCCCCAAAATAAGCACAAGATAAACCACAAAATTGGGATTTATCAAATCTCCCCACACTTAAACCAAGCATGCCCTCATGCTAAGAATAAAGAAGGACAAGAAAAGGGGTATGAACATTTATTCAATGCAAATAAACTATATGCGCCTATCTATATGAATGCAACTAAATGCAATATGCTTCTACCTACTTGGTTAAAAGCAAATCAATACCCAAGAGCATGTATGAACAATTTGGGCTAAGATCATATGATGATTCATGAATCCTACCAATTCAAATATCAAAATAAAGTTCAAATAGACTTGCAAGAAGAAAGCTCATGAAAACCGGGAACAAGGAATTGAGCATCGAACCTTCACCAGATGTGTATCCACTCTAGTCGCTCAAGTGTATAAGGTCGATCACTTAATTCTTTTCTAATCATGCTTTCCAAGATTTTTTTTCATCTAACAATCAACAGTTATTCAATGCATGCATACATTCATCATGAGGACTTATTCATTGGTTGTAATGGGGCTAGGGTCAAGGTAGGATGCATATGGTCAAGTGAGCTTGAAATTTGAATCTTTGATTAACCTAAGCTCTCTCCTAACACATATAACAACCTATACAATTCTAATACAATGCCTAGATACCCATGATTCCTACTTTTTCACATACTCATGCATTCTCTTTAATTCATATTCCATATGCATTGATTTTTATTGAACTTTACTTTGGGGCATTTTTGTTTCCTTTTTATTTCTTTTTCTCTTTTTTTCTTTTACTATATATATATGTATATATATTGTCATTTTCTTTCACATTTTTTTGTTTTTTCAAAAATATATACAAACGTATCAATGCATATGGTTTTACATATAGTGCATGAATATGTACCCAATTCCCAATATTTTTAACAAAAATACAAAAATTACACTTTTACCTCAACCAATGTCCCAAGTTTCCTATACCCAAATGATACACATCATCACTAGCCTAAGCTAATCAAAGATCCAAATTAAGGACATTTATTGTTTTTCACTTAGGGGTAATGACGTGCTAAAATTAAGAACAAAAGGGATTAAAGAGGCTCAAATTTGACTAACAATGGTTGATGAAAGGTAGGCTATTTGGGTAAGTGAGCTAAATGAAATGATGGCCTCAATCATATAAATGCATGTATACATGGAATAATGGACATAAAGAATCAAACAAATCAAAGATTACAATCATAGAAAGAGAACAACGCACACAAGAATGGGAAATAAGTGGTTATAAGATGTAACCACGCAATTAGGCTCAAAACTCACATGCTTGTGTTCTTAGCTCAAAAACCATGTTCCAAAATAAATTCTTCAAGCAAGTTCAACAAAAATTTTTTCAAATTGGTAGGGTGCCCTAAAAACAGTTTCTTGGAAAAGAAATCATCACCCTAACCAAGTAGTCCTAACATAAAAAGAAATGATAGAATATATACAAATTATAACTAACATGCAACCTATCATGCAATACAACAACTAACTAACAAAAAAATTGGTGTTGAAAAAGGAAGTTGTTACCCATGAAGATCGGTCGGACGACCTCCCCACACTTAAAAATTTGCACCGTCCTCGGTGCATGCAAAGAAGGGCAATGTGGATGGGTTGCTACAATTGATGAGCTCCTTCAAAAGGTTGTGCAGATGAACTTGTTTGTTGCCCCATTTAAAAGCTTTTCCATTCCTTTCCTTCTTGGTGGCCAACCTAAAAGGAGAGAAAAGAAATAAAATTAAGCCTGCAACAAAGATATTAAAGCGAAGAGAACATAGGTGGGGCTAATGCCAAATAAAAGTAGGGTTCTCACTATATGGTAGCTACAACATATAAGTGAGAATACAATATAAGTTAAGGCATATCAACTAATACTTGATGCAAGAGTAAAGTCAAAGCATATGTACATAACATGAAGAGCATGTTGCATCAAGCTTAATCAACAATTGACACAAACAAGATTAATGATAAGCATGATAGCATTTGGTCCCATCCTAACTTAATGATGATGAGGTACAAAAACAAGGGAGCACGAGTCAGGAAGGACTAAAGCACTAATCTTGTGTGTAGAGAAAATTGAATGCCAAACAAGTCATGAAGCACCAAGAGTAACCAAGAAATTCTCAACAATTGAGTCAGAGCATTCAACACCATTATTAAAATAAGAAACTTAAGGAAAATAAGAACAAGCTATGAAAATAAAATTAAAATGCAATGAATGAAAATAAGCAAATGCAATAAAAGAAAATGGAAGAATAGAAGTTTTTTTTTACATTAGTTTTTTATTTATTTATTTTTATTTTATTTTATTTTTTTTAGAAATATATTTTTTTACATAAGAAAATTGCGTTGGTTAGGAATTTCTCTTATAGAAAGAAGAATTTCGTTGTAAGCATAGCTCCAAACCAAAAAACAACTTTCACATCAAATTAAATTTGGTTGTCACAAGTAACAAACCCCAAATAAGAATTAACCGAAGTATTAAAACTCCGGGTCGTCTCACAAGGAATTACAAGGAAGTGCTCAATTATTGGCTATGAAAGAACATGGGGGGTTTGATTTTTATATTTTGGTAAGAAAATAAATGGCAAGAAAAGTAAATCAAGCAAATAACTAAATAAAGCAAGTAATAATGAGAGACATTCATGGCAAGAATTGAGATCATAGGCTTTTTATCCTAGTCATACAATGATTAATTCATCTTATTTAGTCAACTCCAACAAATGGAAGAAGGTATCATGTTATCTTCACATAGGGAGAATGTCAAACAAGACTAATCAATCATATCACAATAATAACAAGAATCTATCTCATTTCGTCATCTCCAATATTGGAAGAAGGTATCACATTATCTTCCATGAGAGAAAGTCAAACAAGACTAGTTAACCTCGATCCAAATGTACTAATCAACTCACTAATAGAATTAGCAAAAGATTAGAGTAAATGGAATTCATATTAACTAACAACTCTAGATCACCAACATTAGTTGGGTATTCATGACTCAAGATTGCCTAATTACTCTTTCCAAGCCAAGAATGCTCAAAGTCTACTATAAAGCCTAACCAAGAATTTTGTCAAACACTTGGTGGGTGTATAAGGTAAGCATGGTAAATGTGCAAGAATAGTAAAATCTACCAACTACAAATTGTAAGAAAAGTAAATCAACAACTCAAATCATCAATAAAAGAAACATCATCATTAAATTTCATCAAATGTAAACAAGATCCAACATGAGTGTTCATAGACATAAAAGAGACATAAAAGTAAAATTGACAAAAGAACTAAGAAGAATAGAGTAGTAGAAACAAGAAATTAGAAAGGAAACAAGGTAAAATCAAGAAATCATGCCTAGATCTATGGATTAACCTAACTTAATTCTAGAGAGAAGAGGGAGCTTCTCTCTCTAGAAACTAACCTACATGATGCTATACTACCAAACAATTGCTCCCCCCTTGCCCAATCTTAAATTCTGCATGAAATAGCCTTAGAAATGAGTTGGATTGGGCCCAAAATGAGCTGCAAAATCGCTGGCCATGATTTCACTTTAGTGAACCATGTGCTTCATCGGTGCGCACGCGTACATGGCGCGTGCGTGCCCCTAAACGCAAAGCAACATATGGCAAATTTTATATCATTTCGAAGCCCCGGATGTTAGCTTTCTAACACAACTAAAACCACTTCATTTGGACCTCTGTAGCTCAAGTAATGGTCGTTTGAGTGCGAAGAGGTCACGCTTGACAGCTTTACGGTTCCTTCATTTCTTCATGAGTTCTCCCACTTTGCATGCTTTTCTCCTCACTTCTTCCATCCAATACTTGCCTTATGAATCTGAAATCACTCAACAAATATATCAAGGCATCGAATGGGATTAAAGTGAATTAAAATCACCAATTTTAGGGCCTAAAAAGTATGTTTTCGCATTTAAGCACAAATCAAGGGAGAATTGCAAAACCATGCTATTTCATTGAATAAATGTGAGAAAAGGTGATAAAATTCCCCAAAATAAGAACAAGATAAACCACAAAATTGGGATTTATCAGTGCCTGGTTTTACACTTCTACTGGACTGCTGCTGGCTAGTTGGTACTTGATAGTGATTGGTTGAGTGAAAGAGCCAGAAGGGGATTAGAGTTACGAAGCAGGTTTCTTGTTTTCTTCAAGGAACGAAACAGCATTTTTTCCAAATGGTGAAAATCGTCGGGTTCTAGTTCGGTTCGACCGATCAATTCTCGGCCGGTTCAATGGTCTAACGGCGGTTTTTCAAACTATCGATTTTGGCATTTGTTCGATTTGTTTTTTTATCGGTTTATAGCTTGACCGGTTCGACTAGCCGATTTGAATCGATTTTCAGAACCTTGCTTCTAAAGTCTATCTTAGTGAGCTTTTCTAGTTTTGATGTGTCAGAAAGTGATTCTTATTATTTTTAGAAACCTTTTGATTTGAAGATAAAAAAATATTTTGACTAATTGAAAATATAAAAACGTCCTTCACTTTTTAATATGTGAAACATCTTGGTCCCTATAGAAAACTTATTTGCCTTCATATATTTTAGACAGAAGAAGTTAGATGTCTTACATTTAAAAAAATGAGGAATAGTTTTATATTTTTAATAAGTCATTAATTTTATTTATCTTCGAATTAAAAAACTTAGAGACCTATTTATATATCTTTTTTTCTTAATTTTAATGTCAATTTACTCATAACCAACTTTTGACATTATATTGTCATAATATAGTCATTCTTAGGTTCAAATTTACCTATAATTTATTTTTCTATAACTTAAAAAAATTCATATATTTGTAAAATACTTAAGCGAACGCTAAACATATAAGAATAAAATATTTAAATTATATTAATCTTTGCTAATAGTGAAACTCAATTTGAAATAACAAATTTGACCATAATCGGTGATAAGTTATATAGATTACTGCAAGGGGTGAAAATTAATTCTAACAATTAATAGTTTTGTTTGGCCAAATAACTATTCTAGATTCTAATAAATTTTGAGACAATTTTTAAGCACTTGCAGAAAATTAGGAGAACATTAAGAAGAATAATATACTTTGTCATGGAACGAGTTGATAACATAAAGCCAAATAAATAAACCTAAGAAGTGATAATTGAATAGAAATTAACATAAACATAAGAACAATTAGAATATTATTAACAGAACAAATTAAAACATCAGTTTGACAAATATGAGTAAGCTAAAATTTGACTGAAGCTAGAAACCAAGCGTACGGATTTCACAGTTTCATCACACTAAGATGAATTAAAAAAAAAGTAGTTGGCTTGAGTTTGTTTGATAAACATTGGTAAAGAAAATTGTCGAAAGAATAATATAGTACTTAGCAAAAGAGTTGAATCCAACACGTTGATGCCTACGTGGCCTTCTTCCACTTTCTGCTTCTTCCTTTGGTAACAGTTTTAGAGCTTTGTACTAAAATTTTTGGTGCATGGCTTTATTATTCGATCTTCCCCATTTGAAGATCTTGTTCCTTTTCTTCTCTTCAGTTGACTACTTTTCCATCAAATCCTTCCAAGTAATTTCAAAGCTCTCACTGAATTTCCTTGCAACTCTATGAATCTGATCCCTTTGAGGGTACATGAATCCATAAGAGAACAAAAGCCTCATATCATTTGCAAAGTCATCAGGCTCTGAATACACGAATTTGTGCAGCTTTGAATCTATTTCCTCAAACTCTATTGGCTTCAACAACACACTCTCACAGTTGTTACCAAGAATCCCTAACTTCTTGGGATCCAGAGTCTTATTGAAAGCCCAGCCATCTCTTCCAACCATTAAGCGCTTCAAGATCACCCAACACTGCATCTTTTGATAACGATCCATTCTCTGCTTGTTTAGAACAATCTCTATCTCCTCTTCCTTCTTCGTGTTCTTGGAGTCAAGCACCTTAGAACCGGTTCTTGGAATTCTTGAACATAAATTGTGGTGTTCTTGCAAAGAAGATTTAGTGGAAACAGAAATTTCAGAAGTTGCGAACTTTCTTCTCTTTCTGCCTCCGCGAGAATCAGCACCATCATCGTCCTTCTTCTATTTGCACTGTGCATCCGTTGACAATGTTCTAGAACGTTCTGCATCGCTCTTTTTCATTACATTACACAAGTATTCAGTAGTGCTGCAATGTTGATCTTTCTTCCTCTTCTCGCCGCATGAATCAGAAGCCATAAATTCTGGTCCACGTTTTTCAGTATCAGCATCATCCTTTAGTTTGCACTCTTCAGATGACACTGTTCTTGAATGCGGCAAACGAAGCTTAATTATGAGTCTCTTTCTTGGGGCAACCTCTGCCTCTGCCATTGAAAAGCTTGGTTGTTGATGTTTCAAGTGAACAAGGGTTTCAAGACCCGATCTTTGGTAGGCTTAATTATAAAAAGAAGAAACAAACAAGTTTGTGGGGGTACAGTCACTACTACAATGTGGTATTATACAGGACTAAAAGGCTTTGCTTTACCGTTACTAGTTTACGTACAAAACAAGGCAAAATAACATAGGAGACATTATGTACATTCTTTTGGACTTGGGTAGTTCTTTTTTAATATGATTTTTGGGTTTGTTTGAGTGACTTCTACTTTTTTGAGTTTTTTTTTTTAATTTTATTCTATTTTTTTAAGTTATCTTTTTTTAAAAAAATTAATAAAAAAATAAAAATAATTTTATATTTAGATATCTTATATAAAAAATTTTTATTTATCAATTATATTTAGGTATAATAATATAAAAATTTTTTTATATAAGATATCTAAATATAAAATTATTTTTATTATAATAATATAAAAATTTTTTTGTTTATTTATTATGTAAAAATTATCTTTCTTTTAACAAAAAGATCTTTTAAAAAAAAATATAAATTATAGTTTTTTTAAAAAAGATGTTTTTTATTTTTTAGTGCTATTACTTTTATTATTAGAAATTTGTTGAACACATTAAAAAATAAAAAATATTTTTATATTAAGATAATGACATCAAAATAAGTACTTTATTTTTGTATTTTAAAATTTTAAAATGATAAATAAAATAAAAAAATTAAGTTATACGAAAAGATTTTGAATATCTATACAAATATGTAATTGATTTGATTTGTGAATCAATTATCTAACTAGAAATAAAACAAAACATGAGAAAATGTTTGGTTTGAAAGCCCATGAAATTATGAAATTGAGTTCATTTGTATTTAACTAATGAAAAAAAAAGTGTTCTTTGGCGATGGTAGTCCAGCGGCTATAAAACCCATAGTTCTAAAAATTAAACCAGATCGGTTGATTCAACGGGATTAATTAGGAGTTGGTCATTTAGCTGATTCGGTTAAGGTATAAAACTGTTCTGAAAAAAAATCGATTAAAAAATTAGTCAAATCGATAGTCAACTGATGAATCGTCAGAATCGATTGGATTTTTTCATGGTTCCGGTTTGGTGCATCCTTAAAAACGATGCCATTTTGTTATCTTTTAAAAAAAATTAGAAGGAAGAAGAATGAAGAATTACCTTACCCCAACACCCCGTTTCTCTCACTCCCTGAAACCTAACACTAAGCCCAGCCAACCACTATCACCATCCCTCATCGTTGAACTCTTCTCCTCCGATAGAGGGTGCTATCGCCGGTAGTGGGGACATCCCTCTTCGAGCTCACTTCCCCTCCTTCGTCGCCATCTCTTGGCTTCCTCCTTTGTCGCCGATCTTCAATTTAATTTTGCTTGTTTTGTACTTTTATTTAGTTTTCTGATTTCTGATTTTGAGATTGTTAATTTCTGCTTATTTTGAGTTATTGAATTTCTAAGTTTGTAAGTCTCCATCTCTACACTGCTTCTTCAATTTCATCACTACAAGAAAAAAGGCCTATGGCCACGCTTTTTCTTACCACACTTTAAAAACGTGGCCAAAAATGGTTAATGGCCACGTTTTTATAAGGGTGGCGACTGATTAGAGATTTGGCCACATTTTTTCTTGTACGCTTAATTAAAAGGAAAAAAAAGTATAGGGACCTAATTGAAAATTTCCTGAAACTATAGGGACCAATAGAGTAATTAAAACTAAAATAAAATATAAATATTTTTATTTATTTATGTTTTATTGTATTTTATAAGTATTATAAAATATTATAATTTTATATATTCGATTTAAATTATTTATCTAATACATATATAATGTTTAAATGTTAATCTCTACTATAATAATATATTAAAACTATTTAAACTAAATTTATATTAATAATTATTAATAATAATAGAGCTATGGGTAATATTGTAAATACACAAAAGATAACATTTTCTTCTTTGTTTTCTTGCTTGTAATAGAGAGAAAAAATTTTTAGTAGGACCCAAACCAAAATTTTCTTTTCTTTCTATTTTTTTAGTATCCGAACAAAAAAAAACTAATTTTTTTACTCATTTTCTTTTCATCCTTTTTCTTTCCTCTTATTTTTCCTTAAACCAAACATAGTGTAAAACTCTTCCAACCCTTTGTATTCACCCTAAAAAGAAAGGCCCTTCGAAAGAACCGTAGTATTCCGCGACCCCAACAATCCGAAAAATATCGCCGGCGCTCGCAATGCCTCTTTCGGCACTCCCTGTTCCAGCACACTAACCTTACCCCTTTTAAATTCACAAACCCGAACCCAACACCCACCACACTCCCCCTCCCCCCTTTTGCCTTACAACAGCGCCGCAGACCCACTCCCCCTTTTCCCTTCTCCAGCTCACACAATACAATACCCACCCGCACCACCTCACCCACGCGGAAGAGGAGAGCTCAAAGAAGGAGACGCCGCCTTACTATCAGCTACGTCGCGCCCAGCCCGCTACCGCCGTCGAGTCAAACCCGAGAGAGAGAGTGTGTGCGACAATGAGAGTGGAGGAGCCATCACCAAATGCGTCGCCGCCGCTAGAGGAGCTTCGCTCTTCACCGTCGCTGAGGAAGGAAAAGAGGAGCTGCTCCCGTCGCGCCAGTCACCGTCGTGCTTCCTGGTTACCAATGAGGGAGCCGCGAGAACCATTTCCGTCGCAAAAGTGGGGGACGCGCGAGAGAGAGTCGTTACTGTGGTTGTCATCGCCGTTGTTGACTATTACATTTATTTTGAATATTACAGTAAATCTGTGCTTTTAATTGTCATTACTATATTCCAATTGATTTTAGGAAATCGAAGTTTTACCGATTCGACATGGAAGGAAACCGGTGGAAAGAGAGAACCGCAGGTACCGTGAAGTTCCCGAAGAACAAGGTTACTAGCAAGGTTTGACTTCTCATCTTAACAAAATTCATTTATGCTTCTTTGTTTATTTTTTTTCTCTGATTCATTTGTTCTTACCTTGTTCTCTAATTCTTCAATTCGTAAGTAGTTAGAGTTAAGCGGTTAATTAATTACGGTTCTTACAGAAGTCATTATTTTCCACTTTTTTTTTCTGCAGTAGCTATGTTACCAGGTCTTTCATCGAATGGTGGGATAGTTACTACTCCCGTTACAGTCAATCTCTGGTTGATATTTTGAAAGGATTAATCAAAGCGTTTCCAAAAACTTTTGAAACATTACTTCAAAAAGTTTCGAAGAGAAAGGCAGAGTCACAAAAATATCAAAACCAGAAAAAGCAAAAAAGCTCAAAAACAACTTCTGCAGCTAACAAGTTTATCTTTAATTAAATTTAAGTTATTCGATTTAAACTGTCATACTCTTAGCCTCTTATCTTAGACTTTCAATTTTTTATCATAGGTGGAATCTTCTATTAAAGGATCATCTGATAAAATCAACAAAATTTCTCCAAAGACTCCCACTCATTCAAGTGATTCCTTTTCCATCTCTAGTAGTTCAAAATCAAACAGCACATCAAAAAGCTCCACTCACTTCTCAAACTCTCAACCTTTAGAAGAAGAAGTATTCTATAAAATTGTCATAACAATAATCTAGAATGAATCAAGTCTTAACATGGCTTTCCCAGAAGCTTCCGTTATTTTTGACAACAAAAGCTCCTGGTAATAAGAAGGGGTACCGTTCTTCAAGTTCCTCATCAAGTGGTTGTATTTTTACACAATACTTACCAATGTAACAAGATGCCGAACCAACTGGCAAACATATTGAACAATTAACTAAGGTAATTGTTCATTCTATCAAAGGTACCATCCAGCCCATCGATGAAGTTATCCAATCTATCCATGAGGAGGACATACCAAACGAGTCAAACCAAGTCAATCCTATACAAATCCAAGTCCTGGAGGCTAATCTTTCTCCTTTCTAAATTGATGTCAATCTTACTCTCATCTCTTCTCCTTCTAAAGGCAGTAGCCCCATTGTGGAAGACAATCATATGGATAAAAATATCCCTTAAACCATTCCAAAACTTGATGACACACCCAATCTTGACAATCAAGCTGAACCTACTTCAAGTCCAATTCGAAAAGATCACAAAATTTAATCCACCCCTGTTTGTAGCCCACCAGAAGTTGAATTAGATGAGCTTATTTCTCTGATTTGTTTCTTCTTATGCTCGCCCTTCTTTATATTCTTAAGCCTAGGAGGAGTTGAAGGGGTCGAGGACGGGGTTGGTGCCTTTTCAAGCTGAGTCAACCCTAGTAAAAAGTTGGGTCTTCCCAGACTCGGTGTATGGTAGCGTGACTTCTTTGGCATCACTGTTTGAAAGGGCTCCATGCTTATTGGCCTTGTGTTCTGTCCTTGTTCAACATTTGCCAACACTTGTTCGAATTCTGAACACTGCATCAGGATACGTCAAATTCACTGCAAACGAATGGAATCTGACATTAGTTAAAACAACTGGTTATGCTTACTAGGACCTCTAATCACGCCATGGGCAAAAAACCTAAGACAACAAAGTAATCCAAAAACAACTTGTCTGTCAAAATCGTACTCGGTAAGCTAGACAAGTGCCGAAGATCGCACATGGAGCTGCTTCCTTGTGACCAGAATGATCTTCATGAGCCCCTTCATGATCATCCTTTACCACGGCCTCCGCTGGATAGTCATCTTGTGGCGGACCCCTTCGTTGGAATAGTCATTGCCTTCTTTTGGCAAGTGACACGTTATCTTCATTATCAGAGTCTGGGGCAACCAAAGGTGTCCCCTTACTTTTTGGGACAGTCTCTGTTGGACGTGCTATTTTGTTGCCTTTGCACGATTGGCTTTGGCTAATGGGCAACTTTCTCCTTGTACCAGGCCTGAATTTCTATGGTGTACACATTGAGCAGGGCAAGAAACATAACCAAAATAGCAGACTATGATAAACAAAAAATATAAAGCACTTTATCATGCTGGAGAGGAGAGGAATAATATGTATGACTACAATCGTGACTATATTCCCAAGATCATCATTTGCATGATAAGTACTCATATCAGTCGCATACATAATAAAACGAACATCCAGCATACTACTATGAGTGGTTTTAATGAGCAGAGATAACCTTTTTCACATCTGTGTCGCTTTGCGAAAGTTTTGTCCTACTCCGAGTAGACGGTGCTTGTTTTGAGTCCTTGAGGGGCTGTTTATTTTCATCATTGCCCTTGCCAAACCGCTGTAATGAACCAAGGAATAACAAATATATGAACATCACCTCATATTGCCAAATCCACATGGAAGAATTAAATACCAAATTGTTAACACTAATTAAAGCAATAAACAACTATCTTTCACCAACTCAAGTAGGTATTTACCTTGGGTGGTGTGGCAGTTTTTCGTGTCCACTTTCCATTTTCTTTTGCGAAAACTGGTTGTAGACATCTACGCGTTGCTTGTTCGTCTTGTTCTTTGCTACTTGCTCCTTCCTTAGGTTTTTTACCCATCCTTGACTTGTCCGCGATGCATCCTTATATGTTTGATGTGAGAGAAAGTAGACATCAAAAATCAACTTAAACCATGGAAACCATTGAATATATCATTCACATCACATATACCATTTGTATTAGAGTTCAATCTACACATGAAATCGTCATGGATTGTACCTGGGGGATAAAACTGTTGGCCTTCTTATCAAGTTCATCAGCGGCCCATGCAGCAACCCATGGCACCGGTTCCTAACATGTATCTAATGGACCATGCTTCAGGCGTTGAAAGTATAGAACCTGGATAACAGTAGTTTACAGGTTCAGAGTTAAAAGATAAGTCGTACATCTAGGAGAAAATTATGTAAACTATTTGCGTTACCAGCAAAATGAACATGCATCCGCCGCATCTTTCATGGTTCTCAGTCTGGAATTTTTTTATTGCCACTTCCAACCACTTCAATATCTTATATGGCCAATTAAATCTCCTTGGGTTTGAGACATCCAGAATTGGTGGGATGTGCCATGGGGAGATAGTCTGCTGGCTTGTTGGGCAAAAAAACATTTTTAACACCATTAGGATAAAGTGTTATCTAAAATCCATCCATTGTTCCTCGATATCCATTGGACAGCCATAGACGAAGTCCCACATTTGTGTTGTTGTTTTCTTTTGAAATTGTCTCTTAATGGTAACATGGGATGCATTTTTCTTCTTCAATTTCAGGATGTCGTCTACATTAATGAAACATGGTGGGATAATCAATCACTTATTGCATTGGCAAACCCAAGAAAAATGTACAATAGCTGTCCAAAGATATAGAACTACTACTGACCTCCAGAAGGTATGCCCAGTACCTTGTCGATCATCTCGGTGGTAAAGCAGATGCCCCCTACGTACACCCTCACTGTGTTTGAATCCACATCATAGGCCCTTGCAAGTTGAAGCATGATGCTCTGCTTCACAGGCCAGTATGGTACCCGCCTCAGGAAATCAAATTCGATAGCCTCAATGACAAGCGGATATTTTATACGCTTTTTGGGGGTATTTTCATATAGTTTTTAGTAGGATCTAGCTACTTTTTAGTATATTTTTATTAGTTTTTATGCAAAAATCACATTTCTGGACTTTGCTATGAGTTTGTGTATTTTTCTATGATTTCAGATATTTTCTGGCTGAAATTGAGGGACCTGAGTAAAAATCTGATTCAGTGGCTGATAAAGAACTGTTGATGCTGTTGGATTCTGACCTCCCTGTACTCGAAAGGAAATTTTTTAAGCTACCAAAACCCAAATGGCGCGCTCTCAATTGCGTTAGAAAATAGACATCCAGGGCTTTTCAGTAATATATAATAGTCCATACTTTGTTTGAGTTTAGACGACACAAACTGGTGTTCAACGCCAGCTTTCTGCCCTATTCTGGCGTTAAACGCCAGAAACAAGTTGCAAGCTAGAGTCAAACACCAGAAACAAGTTACAAACTGGCGTTCAACTCTAAAGAAGGCCTCTATATGTGAAAGTTTCAATGCTCAGCCCCAACACACACCAAGTGGGCACCGGAAGTGGATTTTTACACTATCTATCTTAGTTTACTCATTTTCTGTAAACCTAGATTACTAGTTGAGTATAAAAACTACTTTTAGAGATTTATTTTGTACCTCATGACATTTTACATCTGAATTTGTACCTTTGATGTTATGAGTCTCTAATGCAATTATTTCTGTTTTCTATTCAATCACGCTTGTTTCTATTCTAAGATATTCATTCGCACTTCAACATGATGAATGTGATGATCCGTGACACTCATCACCATTTTCAACCTATGAACGCGTGCCTGACAACCATTCCTGTTCTACCTTAGATTAAATGTATATCTCTTGGGTTCCTGGTTCATGAGTTTGACTGCCTCTCCTGACAACAGAGCGTTCAATCCGTGAGACCAGAGTCTTCGTGGTATAAGCTAGAATCAATTGGCAGCATTTTTGAGATCCGAAAAGTCTAAACCTTGTCTGTGGTATTCCGGGTAGGATCTGGGAAGGGATGACTGTGACAAGTTTCAAACTCATGACTGTTGGGCGTAGTAACAGACGCAAAAGGATCACTGGATCCTATTCCAGCACAAGTGAGAACCGACAGATGATTAGCCATGTACATGGACAATTTTCATTGAGAGGACGGATGGTAGTCATTGACAATGGTGATCCACCAACATACAGCTTGCCATGGAAGAAGCTTTGCGTGCGTGAAGAAAAAGACAGTAGGAAAGCAGAAATACAGAAGACAGAGCATCTCCAAAACCTCAACATGTTCTCCATTACTGCACGACAAGTATCATTAAATTCATGCTTTTTACTCTTTGCAATTAAATCTAAGAACCACTATTGATATCCTGACTAAGAATAATAAGATAATCATAGCTTGCTTCAAGCCGGCAATCTCCGTGTGATCGACCCTTACTCACGTAAGGTATTACTTGGACGACCCAGTGCACTTGCTGGTTAGTTGTGCGGAATTACAAAGTATGAGTGTAATTTTCGTGCACCAATTTTTTGGCGCCGTTGCCAGGATTGTTCAAGTTTGAACAACTGACGATTTATCTTTTTACTTAGATTAGGAAAAATTTATCTTTTTGGTTTAGAGTCACTAGGATTGCATCTTTTATTATTCCTTTTAAAAATCTTTAAAAAATATTATTTTTCTTCACTAGTTTTTAATTTTTCTTTGAGTCTTTTATTTGAGTTTAGTTTCATATTTTAAGTTTGGTTTCAATTACATGTTTTTATTTTCCTTTAAATTTTTGAGTTTGTGTTCATTGTTCTTGCTTGATCTTCAAGTCGTTCTTGCTATTTCTCTTGTTTGATCTTTAGTTTTTCATGTTTCGTGTTTTTTCTTATTTTTCTTGTGAATTTTCAAATTATCAGTATTCAAAAAATTATATATATTAAATACCTTTTTAAAACACGTTAAATTTATAGCTCAGTTGGCTAGAGCTTTGTGCATGTGTTCTTAGTAATTGGGTATCTTCCTTTTAAAACTTTTTTAAAAATAATTTTTCTTTGATTAAATCTTGTGCCAAATTTTAAGTTTGGTGTTCTCTTGTTAATTTTTCTTTAGTTTTCAAGAATTTTATTTTGGTTTTCTAAAAATTTTAAGTTTGGTGTTCTTTCTTTTTGTTCTTGTTGTTCGTGTGAGTCTTCAAAGTGTTCTTGAGTCTTCTTTGTGTTTTGATCTTAAAATTTCTAAGTTTGGTGTGCCTTGGTGTTTTTCCTCTAAAATTTTTGAAAACAAGGAGCATTGGATCTAAAAAGTTTAAATCTTGTGTCTTTTGTGTGTTTTTCTCTTTCATAATAAAATTCAAAAAAAAATATATTTTCCTTTAATTGCTCATAATTTTCGAATTCATTAGTTTGATTTGGTCAAAATTTTTAAAAAAATCATATCTTTTTCAAAAACTCCTAACCACTTTCTCTCTCGTCATTCTTTTTAAAAAATCCTCATAAAATATTTTCAATTTTTTTATTATTCTATCTTATTATTTTGAAAAAAAATTATAAATAAATATAATAAAATAAATCCACATCATCTCCCTTTCTCCATCATGGACCTAAGTGGAAATGAACAGTCCAGAAGGACTCTGGGGTCATATGCTAAGCCCATACTGCTTCATATGGGAGTAGTATCTGTATACACTCCATCGGAGTTAGTAGTTTTGAGTTGAATCCTCAGCTCATTATCATGGTGCAGCAAAATTGCCAGTATTTCGGTCTTTCACAGGAAGAACCTACTGAGTTTCTGGCACAGTTCTTACAAATTGCTGACATAGTACATGATAAGGGAGTAGATCAGGATGTCTACAGATTATTACTGTTTCCATTTGCTGTAAAAGACCAAGCTAAGAGATGGTTAAATAACCAACCTAAAGCTAGCATAAGAACATGGAAACAGTTGTCAAACAAATTCCTGAATCAATATTTCCCTCCTAAGAGGATGACACAGCTAAGGATGGACATCCAAGGCTTTAAACAAGAGGATAATGAATCCCTTTACAATGCCTGGGAGAGGTATAGAGAGATGCTAAGGAAATTCCCCTCTGAAATATTTTTCAGAATGGGTGCAGTTAGACATCTTCTACAACGGGCTTACAGCAAAAGCTCAGATATCTCTAGACCACTCAGCTAGTGAATCTATACACATGAGAAAAACAATTGAAAAGGCTCAAGAGCTCATTGATACAGTTGCGAGAAATCAGCATCTGTACTTAAGTAGTGAGTCCTCCATAAAATAAGAGGCTAAGGCAGTATCCACTAAACTTAGTCCTCTAGAACAAGTTGCTAAAATCAATCAGCAATTATGTTATCTGACAGAACTGTTGGCAGAATTTAAAGAGATGTTACAAGACACTAAAGATACTAACAGGAACATGGAAGCACAACTTGACCAGACAAGACAGCAGTTATCAAAACAGATAACAGAAGAGTGCCAAGCAGTTCAATTAAGGAGTGGAAAAACATTGAATACCTCAACTCAAAGCAGCAGAAAGCCAAGAAAAGAACAAATAATAGAGGATGAGCAGACTGCTACCCAAAATCCCTCCAAGGACAGTAAGAGCCCAGAGAGAAATGATTCTGGCGTTCAATCACCAGAAAAGGGTGAAAAACTGGCGTTAAACGCCCAGTGGACGCCCAGTTCTGGCGTTCAACGCCAGAAAATGGAGAAAAATTGGCGTTAAACGCCCAACCCATGTTCAGTTCTGGCATTCAAACACTAGAAAAAGGAGGGAATTTGGCGTTAAACGCCAATCCAGCCTCCAATCCTGGTGTTCAAACGCCTATGAGTGGTCAGACACTTGCAAGTGCTGATAATAGCTCCCTCAAGAAGGCTTCTCAACCTACCTCTATAGGAAATGAACCTATAGCAACCAAGGTTGAAGAATACAAAGCCAAAATACCTTATCCTCAAAAACTCTGCCAAGCGGAACAGGATAAACAATTTGCCTGCTTTGCAGACTATCTCAGGACTCTTGAAATCAAGATTCCGTTTGCAGAGGAACTTGAGCAAATATCCTCTTATGCTAAGTTCATGAAAGAGATCTTAAGTCATGTTCATACCCTGGGTCAAGCTGTCCGACCCGGGATGTTTAGCGATAAGCCGACTGACCTCTTCAGGTCAGACGATCCGACCACTTCTCAAAGAGCTCGGCCAAATGCCCGATCTCTTCTCAAAGAGCTCGGCCAACTCGCCAAAGGAGCCCAAAGCAGGCCCAAAATGAAGGAACACAGCCCAATCTAAAGGCAGCCAAAGCCCATAAAGATAAAGGCGGTTCCCCTGAAGATAAGATGACCTCACTCAAAGATAAAGATAAGATAAGATAAGATAACTATCTTATCTCCAGAAAGGTCACTGACGTTAGGATTTTTGCTAGTAAAGAATTTTATAAAGTCGCGTTGTAGATATAGTTTCTAAACCAACAAAAATCCCTTCGTGCAAACATTTTGGTTGTCACAAGTAACAAACCCCTAAATAAATTGATAAC
The DNA here is from genome assembly GCF_014773155.1 of Arachis stenosperma. NCBI lineage: Eukaryota > Viridiplantae > Streptophyta > Magnoliopsida > Fabales > Fabaceae > Arachis > Arachis stenosperma. The sequence continues at coordinate 125,282,650 of NC_080385.1, read as the reverse complement.
CGAGTATTTAAACCTCGGTCGTCTTCTCAAGGAATTGCAGAGAGGTATGTTCTTATTATTGGTTATGAAAAAGTGTGTTTTGGGGTTTTTGATTAAGGTAAAAAGTTAGTTGAATGACAAATAAAATAAAATAATAATAACTGGAAAATAAACCTTTGGCAAGGTACAAGAACTGGAAGTCCTATCCTTATCAATTGTGATGAGAATTGGATTTTTAATCCCACTTAGTTAACCTTTACTAAACAAAGGAAGGTCAAGTGGACTAATTAATTTGATACCTAAAGTCCTAGTCTTTCCTTTGGAAAGGGCTAGAGTTATTGGAACTCAAATTAATCAGCAACTCCCAATTTCAACCACTGCTTTATTTGACAGCTCAAGTGTCACCAATTACTCAACCAAAGCCAAAAGAAAAAATCCAAATTATTTAAATTATAAATAAAAGAAACAAATCATAGATCTGAAAATACCTCAAATTACATTTAAATAAGAAAATCAATCCAAACATGGAACATTGAAAATAAATAAATACAAAGAATATTGAACCTGAGATGCAGAAGAAATATTCATAATCCTAATAAAAATCCTAATCCTAATCCTAATCCTAATCCTAAGAGAGAGGAGAGAACCTCTCTCTCTAAAAACTACATCTAAAATTGTAAAAAGTGAATTATGAGATCCTCCTCATGAATGAATGCATTCTCCCACTTCATAGCCTCTAATTTGTGTTTTCTGGGCCGAAAACTGGGTCAGAAACAGCCCAGAAGTCACTTCCAGCGCTTTCTGGTCCGTACAGGTTGCGACCAAGTGACGCGGAGGCGTCATCCACGCGTCCGCGCGGATTGCAGTTCGCAGATGCAACGCGGGCACGTCATTCACGCGTTCGCGATGCCTAACTTCGGGGCAGCTATGGCAAATTATATATCAAATCGAAGCCCCGGACGTTAGCTTTCCAAAACAACTGAAACCGCATCATTTGGACTTTTGTAGCTAAAGTTATAGCTGTTTGAATGCGAAGAGGTCAGGCTGGACAGCTTAACAATTCCTCCAACTTCTTGTATTCCTTCCACTTTTGCATGCTTTCTTTCCATCCTCTAAGCCATTCCTGCCCTATAATATCTGAAAACACTTAACACATATATCAAGGCATCTAATGGTAATAAGAAAGGATTAAACATAGGGAACTTAAGGCCAAAGAAGCATATTTTCAATCAAAGCACATAATTAGGAAGGCAAATGTAAAACCATACAAATAGTATGAATAAGTGGGTAAAGAGTTGATAAAATCCACTCAATTAAGCACAAGATAAACCATAAAATAGTGGTTTATCAACCTCCCCACACTTAAACAATAGCATGTCCTCATGCTAAGCTCAAGAGAAACTATAAAGATGAAGAGGAATGGTAGGATGTATAAAATGCAACCTATCTATATGAATGCAACTACATGCAAAAATGTTTCTACCTACTTGGTTAAAAATAAATAAGTTCTCCAAGACAAACATAAATCAGATTTCACTAATTCAAATCATATAAAATAAAGACAAGTAAACTTGTAAGAAGATAGCTCATGAAAGCAGGGAACATAGAATTAAGCACTGAACCCTCACTGGTAGTATATATCACTCTAATCTCTCTAGTCTATAGGGTAATCACTCTACTCTTCCCTAGTCATGCTTTCTAAACATTGTCCTTCATCTAACTGATCAACAAATATTTAGTATACCCATGCACACATCATGAGGTCTTTTTGATGCCAAGGCATCTTAGGCTAGTTTCACTAGCATTTTTCTGTTAGTTTTAGTTGTTTTATGCATTTTCTTGAGCTTAAAGTAACCAAGAATGGTTAAATGAACAACAAAGCAATGAACCATCCAAAACATTATGATTATGATGCAAATTCATGAGTTTTTAGTTATATTACTTGAATGCTATGAATGGATGATTTCTCATGAAATTTTGCAAGACTTTGATGCAATTGTTTGGATGATTTCAGGGAAAAAGAGGCTAGGCAAGGAAGCAACAAAAATCAATAAAGGAAGCTTGAATATCAAATGGGACGTTTAAGCTCCAGTTTAAGGTTAAACTGGAGCTTAAACGCCAAAATCATGAGAAGAGAGGAAATGCTGTAACTGGCGTTTAACCTCCAGTTTGACCTCAAACTGGAAGTTAAACGCCAGAATGAGAAAGGGGCACTAAGGAGCATTCCACGTTTAACCTCCAGTTTGACCTCAAACTGGAGGTTAAACGCCAGAATGATGATTTGAACCAAGGGAGCATTCCACGTTTAACCTCTAGTTTGACCTCAAACTAGAGGTTAAACGTGTTCGACACTTTCTTTTCTCACCAAGAAGCATTTCCACGTTTAACCTCCAGTTTGACCTCAAACTGGAGGTTAAACGCCAGAAGTAAGAAAGGCACCAGGAGCTTAAACGTGTTATATGGAACAGCTTGACCATGCCTTCTTCAAACATAAATAACTTGAGCTACAAAACTCCAAATGAGGTGATTCAAAATGCATTGGAAAGAAGACATCTAGAGCTTTCCAAGCATATATGGCATGCATGGTGGATACTAAAAATTGAGGGCGAAAACAGCCCCGTAATGTGCATAGAAGAGAATACCAACATGCAATCAGGCCAGCTGACCTCTTCACCTTCCATGGAGTATAACTCGAGTTGTAGAACTCCAATTGAGGTGCTTCCAGTTGCATTGGAAAGTAGACCTCAAACGAGGTATAATAGTCCATATTTGGAATCAAATTGGCAAGGTTGACAAGAGGACAAAGTGACGACTCAATGAAAGGGAAGTGTTTCCACGTTTAACCTCCAGTTTGACCTCAAACTGGAGGTTAAACGTGTTCGATGGTTTTCCTTCCTCCAGGGTGTTTTCTTCATTCCACGTTTAACCTCCAGTTTGACCTCAAACTGGAGGTTAAACGTGTTCGATCCTAATTCCCTCCAGAGCTTGCTTTCTTCATTTCCAAGTTTAACCTCCAGTTTGACCTCAAACTGGAGGTTAAACGTGTTCGATATATTCACTCTCCTGGGTTGCTTTCTTCCAAATCCACGTTTAAGTTTTAGTTTGACCTTAAACTAAAACTTAAACCTCAACTTAAACACCACCATTTGAAAGGGTTTCTGGGCCAAATGTATTGAAGTTTAAGTTAGCAATTGAGCACAATTATTAACTTAAACGTATTATGGTGTGAAACCCAAGTGAATATCATGGTTTATGGGATTGGGCCTGAAGAATTGATGAGTCTCGAACTTCAATTTGTTGAGTCTTGTGTCATTAATTGTTTATCACTTAGTTTGCTCAATGAATGTTGCAGAATTGGATCACAGCCTCATCAGGATTATGGACCATTAAAGCAAAAGGAAAGCAAGGAAAGGCCTCAAAGCCCAAGAAACACAACAGAAGCTCAATTTAGAAAGTGTATAAATAGGATAGAAATTAAGTTAGTTAGAACTTTTCACACTCTGCAACTTTTCATTTTGCTAGTTTTCATACTTTGTAATTGAATTCAGAGCTATGACTCACTAAACCCCTTTCATTGGGTTAGGGAGCTCTATTGTAATTCAATGAATCATTAATAGTTTCATCTTCTTCTTCAATCTTTTCTCTTGAATTTTGTTAGAAAGCTTCTCGATCTAATTCCATTGGTTAGTTATCTTGGGAAAGAAACTATCCATAATTGGAATCCTTCGGAACCTTGGGAAAGGAATGATGGATTCATGCTAGAGAAGCTTTCTCACAATGAATTGGATTGGGGTTTGGATGGATATTGTGACATGTAATCCTACCAAATTGTGGTCCATGAAATTGTGTGGTATAATCAGTGATCAAGCTTCATCTCTTCTTATGAACATTTAAACCAAGGGATTGGGAATTTGTTTGTTTTTAGAGAGAATTGGTGAGCCAAGGGATTGGGATCCAATCATATAAGATTGCCAAGCAAAATTTAATGAATGCATTGGTTGAGGAAGAGATAAAATGTTTTGATTCGGAGATCTCAATATCTCCTAACACCCAATGAACTCCCCATCTCTGATCTACACTTTCTATTTACATTCTGAAATTTCAATTCATGCAATCACCCCAATCCCCTTTTAATTTCAGCAATTTAATTTCTCGCACTTTCATTCTTGCAAATTTAAGATTCAGTCATTTCAATTCCTTGCAATTTACATTTCCCGCCAATTTACTTTATGCAATTCACATTCAATTCTTGATTCCGCTCAACTAATCAAACTTCTAATTCGAATTGCTCATTCAACCAATCCTTGTGGGATTCGACCTCACTCTATTGTGAGTTTTTACTTGACGATAACCGGTGCACTTGCCGGAAGGAATTTTGCCGTTTGTGCAATTTCCTAAATCGTAGCTATACTCAGTTTATAGCGCATCAAGTTTATGGCGCCGTTGCCGAGGATTGGTTTTCGATTGACAATTCTCAAATTGGAAGTTAACTAGATTGAGCATTTTTTTTGTTTTGTTAATTTACTTGTTGAATTTTAATTTCTGCACTCTGTTATTTGCTTTTTCTTTCTTATGCCTTTCAATTCTAGCAACTAACTCACTAACCCACTAACTATTTGAATTAATTCCTCAACTGTTCTAACCAATACTCTTCCATTAACCAAGAGTATTCCACTTGTTTGTTGCTTGTGGTGTGTTCTTGTATGACAGGTAGAAGAGGAGAGACATCAACTCCTCCATATACCGAACCAGAGAGGACCCTTCATAGACTTAGAAGGGAAGCAAGAGAAAAGAGAGTATTGAGAGAGGAAGAATCTGAAGGAGAATCTGAGGACAACTTTGAGGAAGCTCTAGATCTCAACATGGATAGAGAATTTCACAACCATGAGAGCGCTGATGGAAACAATGCCATTCCTGAGAGGAGGGTTCTTGGTTCATACATAAACCCAACCTCTGGGAATTGGGGTAGCAGCATTCAGAAACCACCTATTCAGGCCAACAATTTTGAACTCAAACCACAGCTAATATCATTGGTGGAGAATCATTGTTCATTTGGTGGGAGTGCTAGTGAAGATCCCAACCAACATCTCACCAAATTCCTGAGAATTTGCGATACTGTGAAGTCCAATGGAGTCCAGGATGATGCCTATAAAATGCTCTTGTTCCCATTTTCACTTAGGGACAAAGCAGCTAAGTGGCTGGAATCATTCCCAAGGGACAGCCTAACAACCTGGGATGAGGTGGAGAGCAAGTTTCTGGCACGTTTCTACCCCCCACAAAAGGTCAATAGGCTTCGATCTGAGGTTCAAACTTTTAGACAACAAGATGGTGAGACACTCTACGAGGCATGGGAGAGGTTCAAAGAATTGACAAGGAAATGTCCACCCAACATGTTCCCTGACTGGGTGCAATTGCACATCTTCTATGATGGGCTTTCCTATGAATCAAGGAAGGCTGTAGACCATTCATCAGGAGGTTCATTAAACAGGAAAAAGACTGTGGAAGAAGCCATTGAAGTGATTGAGACAGTGGCTGAGAATGAGTACTACTATGCTTCAGAGAGACACAACACCAAGGGAGTCATGGAGCTGAACCATGTTGATGCAATTCTAGCCCAAAACAAGGTGTTTGCCAAGCAACTAGCAGAGCTCACAAGGAAATTGGACACAAAGCAAGTGGCTGCAATACACACACAAGATCAAGAGGAAGTAAGCATTGAAGGAGGTGATTGGGAAGAGGCCAACTATGTGGGAAACCAACAAAGGCAATCATATGATCCACACTCCAACACTTACAACCCAGGATGGAAAAACCACCCAAACTTTGGGTGGGGAAACCAACAAAGCCAACCACAAAACCATAAACCATACAACCACAACCAACATAACAATTCCACATACCAAAATTCCAACCAAAGATCATACCAAGCCACACAAAACACTTACTCCCAACCACCATATAATGGCCAAAACAATCAAACTGCCCAACCCAATCCGAACCAACAATTTCAAGACCAATTAAACAGGATAGAAGGAAGGCTTGCAACCATGAGTCAAGACATAACCGAATTGAAAAGCTTTAGGGAAGATGTGAGATCGACCTTAAGAAACCATGGCGAAAAACTCAAATGGATGGAGGCTCGAGTAGGAGAACTATCTCAACAGGCCCCCAAATCAACTGCAGTGTTCCCTAGTGACACAGAGAAGAATCCTAAAGGGGAACAAAAGGGAGTGAGATGGAAAGAATGCAAGGCCATTACCATATTGAAGGAAGTCTCAGAAGAAGAAGGAATCAGACCCTCAGAAAAGAAACCAGAAATCTTGAAAGAAAGTGTGGAAGAAGCTAAGCAGGAAAGTGAAACGGAGCAAGCTAAGGATATGCAAAAGGGAGGCATGCTGGAAACATACAAACCAAAAGCACCGTTTCCTCAGAGGTTAGGAGGAGGTGAAAAAGGGAAAACATATTCAAGGTTCTTAGAGACATTTAAGTCTCTCCATATCAATATTCCCTTTCTTGAGATCCTCCAGCAGATGCCTACACATGTTAAGTATTTGAAGGAATTGCTGAGCAAGAAAAGAGTTTTGAAGGGAGGACAAACTGTAGTAATGAACAAGGAATGCAGTGCACTCATCAAGAAGGATATGGTCTCTAAGAAAACAGACCCAGGAAGTTTTCATATCCCCTGCATCATAGGGGAAACAAAAATTGACAGAGGACTCTGTGATCTAGGAGCTAGCATAAATGTGATGCCTCTGACTCTTATGAAGAGGCTACAACTGAATGAGGTGAAATCCACTGATGTGATCATACAATTGGCTGACAAAACTCAAAAGCAAGCTGAAGGGGTAGTGGAGAATGTGCTTGTGAAAGTGGGAAACTATTTTTTCCCCACAGACTTTGTCATTTTGGACATGGAGGAAAGCTACCTACACCCTATCATTCTGGGAAGACCATTTCTAGCCACTGCTAGAGCGCTCATAGATGTAGAACAAGGAGAGCTAATCCTGAGAGTACATGATGAACAACTCATTTTCCATGTTTTTAAACCTGCATCTGAGCCTGAACCAGAACCTGAAAAGCCTAAGGATGATAGCAGCCATCTGTGTTTGGAGGAATGTAATCCAGCAGCTGAAACTCTAAAACAATCCTTTGAAGGCAAACAAGAATTGCAAGAGTTAAAGCCACAAGAATCAAGAGAAACAGATCAAAAGGGTCCTCCTAGCATAAAGGTCAATGAAGAAATCCTCAAGAGAGAGGGAAGAATTGGAAAGAAATTGCCAAGAGGGTGGAGAAGCAAGAAAATTCCAACTGAAGGTTTCTCTCCGGGAGATAAAGTGATATCAAGCCATTATCTGCCAATCCCACCTGGCCTCAAACCCATTCCTTCTCAGCTCCCTCAAGTGTTCACAATCAGGAAAGTTCTTTCTATGGAACATTTGGAAATCATGAAGGAATCAAATGGGGATATTTCCATAGTGAGAGGAGAGGACATCAAACACTACAATCCACCCTAACAAGGGACAACCGTCAAGCTAGTGACGTTAAAAGAGCGCTTGTTGGGAGGCAACCCAACCTGAGGTAACACTCTTTTGCTATTTATTTTATTTGTTTCAATAAAAAGGTGAAGTAGTTTCTGTGTATTGCAAAGAATTAAGTTTGGTGTTTCACACCAAACAATGAATTCATGGATCAATAATTCAAAGGGGAATGTGTGACTCTAAGTTTGGTGTTCCACCATACAGATTAACTGAACACAACAACCTTTGAATTATATGAAAGGAACAACCATTCTAAGCAATCACAGAAATACTTAAAATCTTTAGCAGCAACTTCATTCCAAGGAGAATTCAAGAATTCAAAAAGCACAGGAGTAAGTAGGAGACTAAGTTTGGTGTTCACACACCAACTTAAGACTCAGACACTTGCCCATACATAATTAAGCTAACCACTCAAGTGCTTGAGAAGCAAGCAACTTCATCACTCTTTGCAGGAAAGGAAACAAGGATCTTAGAAAGCATATGAAGCAACAACTAGGAGAAGAGGGAGAAATGAAATTGTTTCCGGGCAACAAAGAGAAAAACAAGAAATTTCACAAGGTGGTATTGTTTCTTGACCATACTTTAAAAGACAAACAAAAGCATGCTTGCTCTGGTTTAAACTGTAATTGTTGAATCTTTTTGGAATATGAAGTTTCTAGTATGTTTGTCTGTTTATTGTTTGAATAAAGTGCATGCCTAGATGCTTGGATATAACTTCACCGTCTTAAACAAATGCTTGCCATGCTTGTTCTGTTTCCAAAAATTAAAAGAAAAGTTTGAACAAAAGTAACTTGGCTCAATTAGTGACAAATCAAGTAGAATTAAGTGGTGGTATGCATGCTTGATTGTTTAGTTAGCTCACTGGAAATTGAGTGTAGAATTATCATTTTTGTGTAGAAGTTAAATACTGTCTATGAATCTTAAGGAATAAATGTTCTTGGCCATGAAAAAGGAAGAAAAAGAAGAAGAAAAGCCACTGAAAAGGGCAATCAAAAAGCAAAAGAACTAAGAAAATAAAGCTAGGCACCAATGGTTTGAACTTTTGAGACATATGCCTGTGGTGTTTATGTACTAGGATCTGCTTGGATGAATAGGTTCTGTGGAGTGTTTCAACACTTGGTAACTTGGGTTAACTAACCCGGGATTATCAACCAAAAGTCCATTATCAAGAGCAACCTAGTTACAAAACATTTAGTTACACAAAGAGGTGCTGGGTACCAATGTCTCAAAAAGAAATGTGAACTAAAATGCCTGTAGTGGATATGTGTACTGCACTGATAAGAAAAAGAAAATGCCAAAGGCTTGTGCTTCACATGACACTGAGCAAACAAGGAGCAAAGGAGCTCTAAGAAAAAGAAAAACAAAGAAAGAAAAAGTGCCAAGGACATAAGAATAACAAGAGGCCATAGCAGTGTTTGATGGATGCAATAGAAAGTGATAATTCTACCTGATAAGAATGAAAAGTGATGCTACAACTTTCTGCATAAAACCCTTCTGATGAACTTCAAATGCTTGCTAATATAGCCAATGTAATTACTTTCTGTTTCATACTTTCTTCTCAAATATCTCAGGACTTGCTTAGGGACAAGCAAGTATTAAGTTTGGTGTTGTGATGCCAAGGCATCTTAGGCTAGTTTCACTAGCATTTTTCTGTTAGTTTTAGTTGTTTTATGCATTTTCTTGAGCTTAAAGTAACCAAGAATGGTTAAATGAACAACAAAGCAATGAACCATCCAAAACATTATGATTATGATGCAAATTCATGAGTTTTTAGTTATATTACTTGAATGCTATGAATGGATGATTTCTCATGAAATTTTGCAAGACTTTGATGCAATTGTTTGGATGATTTCAGGAAAAAAGAGGCTAGGCAAGGAAGCAACAAAAATCAATAAAGGAAGCTTGAATATCAAATGGGACGTTTAAGCTCCAGTTTAAGGTTAAACTGGAGCTTAAACGCCAAAATCATGAGAAGAGAGGAAATGCTGTAACTGGCGTTTAACCTCCAGTTTGACCTCAAACTGGAAGTTAAACGCCAGAATGAGAAAGGGGCACTAAGGAGCATTCCACGTTTAACCTCCAGTTTGACCTCAAACTGGAGGTTAAACGCCAGAATGATGATTTGAACCAAGGGAGCATTCCACGTTTAACCTCTAGTTTGACCTCAAACTAGAGGTTAAACGTGTTCGACACTTTCTTTTCTCACCAAGAAGCATTTCCACGTTTAACCTCCAGTTTGACCTCAAACTGGAGGTTAAACGCCAGAAGTAAGAAAGGCACCAGGAGCTTAAACGTGTTATATGGAACAGCTTGACCATGCCTTCTTCAAACATAAATAACTTGAGCTACAAAACTCCAAATGAGGTGATTCAAAATGCATTGGAAAGAAGACATCTAGAGCTTTCCAAGCATATATGGCATGCATGGTGGATACTAAATATTGAGGGCGAAAACAGCCCCGTAATGTGCATAGAAGAGAATACCAACATGCAATCAGGCCAGCTGACCTCTTCACCTTCCATGGAGTATAACTCGAGTTGTAGAACTCCAATTGAGGTGCTTCCAGTTGCATTGGAAAGTAGACATCCATAGCTTTCCAACGAGGTATAATAGTCCATATTTGGAATCAAATTGGCAAGGTTGACAAGAGGACAAAGTGACAACTCAATGAAAGGGAAGTGTTTCCACGTTTAACCTCCAGTTTGACCTCAAACTGGAGGTTAAACGTGTTCGATGGTTTTCCTTCCTCCAGGGTGTTTTCTTCATTCCACGTTTAACCTCCAGTTTGACCTCAAACTGGAGGTTAAACGTGTTCGATCCTAATTCCCTCCAGAGCTTGCTTTCTTCATTTCCAAGTTTAACCTCCAGTTTGACCTCAAACTGGAGGTTAAACGTGTTCGATATATTCACTCTCCTGGGTTGCTTTCTTCCAAATCCACGTTTAAGTTTTAGTTTGACCTTAAACTAAAACTTAAACCTCAACTTAAACACCACCATTTGAAAGGGTTTCTGGGCCAAATGTATTGAAGTTTAAGTTAGCAATTGAGCACAATTATTAACTTAAACGTATTATGGTGTGAAACCCAAGTGAATATCATGGTTTATGGGATTGGGCCTGAAGAATTGATGAGTCTCGAACTTCAATTTGTTGAGTCTTGTGTCATTAATTGTTTATCACTTAGTTTGCTCAATGAATGTTGCAGAATTGGATCACAGCCTCATCAGGATTATGGACCATTAAAGCAAAAGGAAAGCAAGGAAAGGCCTCAAAGCCCAAGAAACACAACAGAAGCTCAATTTAGAAAGTGTATAAATAGGATAGAAATTAAGTTAGTTAGAACTTTTCACACTCTGCAACTTTTCATTTTGCTAGTTTTCATACTTTGTAATTGAATTCAGAGCTATGACTCACTAAACCCCTTTCATTGGGTTAGGGAGCTCTATTGTAATTCAATGAATCATTAATAGTTTCATCTTCTTCTTCAATCTTTTCTCTTGAATTTTGTTAGAAAGCTTCTCGATCTAATTCCATTGGTTAGTTATCTTGGGAAAGAAACTATCCATAATTGGAATCCTTCGGAACCTTGGGAAAGGAATGATGGATTCATGCTAGAGAAGCTTTCTCACAATGAAATAGGAAATAACTAACCCATGGAGATTGGTATCGACCTCCCCACACTTAAAGTTTGCACCGTCCTCGGTGCATGCTAAGATGTGCAGGTGGACGGGTTGTTCCAACTGATGCTTTTCTCCAAAGATTGTGCAGATGGACTTGTCTCCTCTTCCCATGTAAACGTCTTTCGCTTTCCTTCCGGGTGGCCATCCTGAAAGAAAATAGGGAAGAAAAGTAACCCAGAAATAAAGATAAGAAAATAAATGAAGTATTGTTGGGTTAATGCCAAATGATAAGGGTCTCATTTACATGGAAGCTTCAACATGTACGTGAGAAAACAATAGAAGCCATGGCATGCCAGTGGGACAAAATGTACAACAATGGGGAAGAGAGTGGGAAATGAAAGACAATGTAAGTTCATGCCAATGTAAAAGGAATACAGGTATAAAAGATTGACATTAACAGAAAATTAACATTACCCAACATTATAAAACAAGTCACTAAGCATCAAAATGACACCAGAAAAGATGCAACAGTTAAATAAGAAAATCAACACCAAAAAAAAATAATAAATTTAGAAAAGAAAAGAAAAACATGCACTATATTAAAATGCAATGAATGAAATATGCAAATAAATTAAGTAAAATAAAATAAAAGATAAGAAGAATGAGAAGGGAAAGAAGTGAGTAAGAAAGGAGGGAGGGAAAAATTAGGATTGGGGAAGAAAAGATAAGATATTTAGCAAATTAGGATAAGCTGTGCGGCGTAAGTGATGTGGACGCGTGGGGCACGCGGTCGCGTGACTTGCGCTTTAAGTTAATCGACGCGGTCGCGTCGGTCACGCAGTCGCGTGACACGTTTTATGCTACTGGCGCGAGGGCAGCCTCGCGCTCGCACAACTCTCTGCTCAAAATCTTATTTTGCCAAATTTTGGGTGACGCAATCGCGTGGTCGACGCAATCGCGTGAGTGGCTGGTGCACGAAATCTTAATCCCAATATCAAAATCAAAATTTCTTATGATCTCGTACCACTAACCAGCAAGTGCACTAGGTCGTCCAAGTAATACCTTACGTGAGTAAGGGTCGATCCCACGGAGATTATTGGTTTGAAGCAAGCTATGTTTATTTTATTATTCTTAGTCAGGATATCAATTAAAGTTATCAGTTGGAATTATTAGAAAAATAAAAGAGCGAGAATTAATTACTTGTAATGCAGTAATGGAGAATATGTTGGAGTTTTGGAGATGCTTTGTCTTCTGAATTTTTGTAATGTAATATTCCATCCATGGAAAAGTGCAAAGTTCCTTCTATGGCAAGCTGTATGTAGGGTGTCACCATTGTCAGTGGCTACCTCCCATCCTCTCAGTGAAAACGGTCCAGATGCTCTGTCACAGCACGGCTAATCATCTGTCGGTTCTCGATCATGTTGGAATAGGATCCATTGATCCTTTTGCGTTTGTCATCACGCCCAGCAATCGCGAGTTTGAAGCTCGTCACAACCATTCAATCCTTGAATCCTACTCGGAATACCACAGACAAGGTTTAGACTTTTCGGATCCTCAAGAGTGGCTGCCATCAATTCTAGCTTATACCACGAAGATTCTGATTAAGGAATCTAAAAGAAGCTCATTAAATCTGATGTAGAACGGAGGTGGTTGTCAGGCACACGTTCATGGATTGAGGAAGGTGATGAGTGTCACGGATCATCACCTTCTTCATAATTAAGCGCGAATGAACATCTTAGATAGGAACACACACGTTTGAATGGAGAAATAGAGACAATTGCATTAATTCATCGAGACGCTGCAGAGCTCCTCACCCCCAACATTGGAGTTTAGAGACTCATGCCGTCAAAGTGTATAAAATTCAGATCTGAAAATGTCATGAGATCCAAAGTTAATCTCTAAAAGTTATTTAAATAGTAAACTAGTAACCTAGGTTTACAGAAAATGAGTAAACTATGATAGATGATGCAGAAATCCACTTCTGGGGCCCACTTGGTGTGTGCTGGGACTGAGACTTAAGCTTCTCACGTGCCTGGGGCTGTTTTGGCGTTCAACGCCAGGTTGTAACCTGTTTCTGGCGTTGAACTCCAACTTGTAACCTGTTTCTGGCGCTGGACGCCAGACAGCAGCATGATACTGGCGTTGAATGCCAGTTTACGTTGTCTATCTTCGCGCAAAGTATGGACTATTATATATTGCTGGAAAGCCCTGGATGTCTACTTTCCAACGCCATTGAGAATGCGCAATTGGACTCCTGTAGCTCCAGAAAATCCATTTCGAGTGCAGAGAAGTCAGGATCCAACAGCATCAGCAGTCCTTTTTCAGCCTAACTCAGATTTTTGCTCAGCTCCCTCAATTTCAGCCAGAAAATACCTGAAATCACAGAAAAACACACAAACTCATAGTAAAGTCCAGAAATATGATTTTTGCCTAAAAACTAATAATATTCTACTAAAAACTAATTAAAACATACTAAAATCTACATGAAATTACCCCCAAAAAGCGTATAAAATATCCGCTCATCACAACACCAAACTTAAACTGTTGCTTGTCCTCAAGCAACTAAATAAATAAAATAGGATGAAAAGAAATTAAGAAGTAATAATATTTCAGAGTTTTTGAGTGGAGCTCAGATTCTTATTAGATGAGCGGGGCTTGTAGCTTTTTGTTTCTGAACAGTTTTGGCATCTCCCTTTATCCTTTGAAATTCAGAATGATTGGCATCCATAGGAACTCAGAATTCAGATAGTATTATTGATTCTCCTAGTGTAGTATGTTGATTCTTGAACACAGTTACTTTATGAGTCTTGGCCGTGGTCCTAAGCACTTTGTTTTCCAGTATTACTACCGGATACATAAATGCCACAGACACATGACTGGGTGAACCTTTTTTTAGATTGTGACTCAGCTTTGCTAAAGTCCCCAGTTAGAGGTGTCCAGAGCTCTTAAGCACACTCTTTTTGCTTTGGATCACGACTTTAACCATTCAGTCTCAAGTTATTCACTTGGACCTGCATGCCACAAGCATATGGTTAAGGACAGCTTGATTTAGCCGCTTAGGCCTGGAACTATTTCCTTGGGCCCTCCTATCCACTGATGCTCAAAGCCTTGGATCCTTTTCACCCTTGCCTTCTGGTTTTAAGGGCTGTTGGCTCTTATTCCTTTTCTTGATCCAATGATTCCTTGTAAATTTTTTTTTTCACTGCTTTTTCTTGCTTCAAGAATCAAATTCATGATTTTTCAGATCATCAATAATATTTTTCATGTTCCTCATTCTTTCAGGAGCCAATATTCATAAAATTCAAGATAAAAATTATGCACTGTTCAAGCATTCATTCAGAGAACAAAAAGTATTGCCACCACATATAGTTAATTATAATTTTTATTATTAAGAACTCGAAAAAATAAATTACTTCTTTATTCTAATTATCTACTATTTTATTGATGTCTGATGATGATGAGAAAAATAAATTATAACTTAATTGGGAATAAAACCAGAATAGATATACTAATTACTACTACTACTACTACTATATATATCTCCTAAGGTAAATTTCTATAATAACACTATCACAGAGTTAAAGCTAAAATTAGAACTCAACAACCTGTGTTTTGAGAAGTAGATGTTCCTCTGATCTGTGGGGTGCTTGGTCCTTCAAGGATTAATTTCTGGCGCTTCAGCTCCCTTAAATCACGCTCTTGCTCTTCTTGTTCCTTAAGCAGTTTGCAAAGCATGCTACTTTGATTGTTCTGTTCTTCCTTTATTTGGTTCATAACTTCTTGCAATTTGGAAATAGATGCCTCAAGATGTTCCCAATATTCGAATTGAGGAAGTTCTGGGAGGACTTCCTGTGCTCTCCTCTTGATTGGATCATCCTGCAGCTGTTGTCTGTCGATTGATATTCTAGTGATTGGCCTCTCAACTGAGATATACTCTGTTATTCCCATCTTCACTCCGGCATCTCTGCAGAGCATAGAAATTAAGCTTGGATAGGCCAATCTGGCATCCTTGGAATTCCTGTTTGCTATTTTGTATAGTTCACACGAGATCAGTTGATGGACTTCTACTTCTTTTCCCAACATGATGCAGTGAATCATCACTGCTCTTTTAATAGTAACTTCAGAACGGTTGCTGGTGGGCAATATAGAACGCCCAATGAAATCCAGCCAGGCTCTGGCTGCTGGTTTAAGATCTTCTCTTTTGAGTTGATTTGGGATGCCAGTCGTGCTGGTGGTCCACCTGGCTTCAGGGATGCATATATCCTCTAGAATCTTGTCCAAGCCTTTATTTACCCTCATCATTCTCTTATTAAAGGAGTCTGGGTCATCTTTCAGTTGAGGAAGCTTAAAGATCTCCCTGATTTTGTCAGGATGGGTATGAACAATCTTTCCTCTAACTAAGGTCCGATGGTCATAGAGGGCAGCTCTAATTATTCTTTGCCTGTCTGTCTGCCATAGATTAGCATAGAACTCCTGAACCATGTTCCTTCCCACTTTCGTTTCAGGATTAGCTAGGATTTCCCAGTTCCTGTTTCGAATTTGTTCTTGGATCTCCGGATATTCATCTTCTTTCTGATCAAACTTGACTTCCGGGATCACTGATCTTAGACTCATTATTTTGTAGTAATGGTCTGAATGTTCTTTAGTTAAGAACTTCCCTTGATTCCAAAGTGGCTTTGGAATATTCTATTTCTTGCCTCTTGGGTTGGGTTGTTTTCCTTTAGGGGCCATGATCAAAGTGAGTATGTTTTTGTGATCACGGATAAGCACACCAAACTTAGAGGTTTGCTTGTCCTCAAGCAAAAGAAGAGAGAGAAGAGGGATAGGAGGAGAGCAAGTGTGGAATGGTGGATGATGAGAGGGGCGCCGAAAGTGAATATAAAGGGAGGGGGTGGGTATTCGAAAATAAGAAAAAGATATAAGATAAGAGATATGATTCATAAAAGATAAATATGATAAGAAAAGGATATAATTTAAAAAGATATGAAATAAATCTGAATTTTTAATTTGAAAAAGATTTTAGAAGATAATTAAATTTTGAAAAACTTAAAAAAAGAGTTGGATTGGATTGGAAATCATCTGTCTTTATGGATGAAGATGCATGTAAAATCTTTGAAAAAGGGATTTCAGAAATTAGGGATTTTAGAAATTAGGATTAAAATTTTTGGAATTGAAGGTTGATATTTGGAAACATGTTTATGCAAGAAATCATGAATTGAAACATAAAAATTAGAAAATTTTTGAAGAAAAATGAATTTTACCTCCTCCCCACCATCCTGGCATTAAACGCCCAACTGCTGCATGTTTTGGGCGTTTAACGCCCAATTGTTGCTTCTCCTGGGCGTTCAACGCCCAACTGTTGCTTCTTTCTGGCGTTGAACGCCAGGAAGTCCTTTGTCACTGGGTGTTTTTCTGAACGCCCAGGACGCTATCAATCTGGCGTTAAACGCCCAGAAGGTGCTTCTTTCTGGCGTTCAACGCCCAAAAGATGCTCCTTTCTGGCGTTTAACGCCCAGATGGCTACCCTTACTGGCGTTGAACGCCTAGTGGGTGCTTCTTTTGGGCGTTCAACGCCCAAAACGTTTCTTACTGGCTTTTTCATGCCAGTGAGCTTCCAAATTTCCCTGTAACTCTGTGAATTCAATCAATTGCTATTTTATCTTTTGAAGATACTCTGACATATACCTGTAAAAATCAATTAATTAGCAAAAACAAATAAAATTAAATTTTGTGAATTGCTGGCTTGCTTCCCAGCAAGCGCTTCTTTAATGTCGTTAGCTGGACTATTACTGAGCTTTTAATCAAGTCTCAGTTTTGAGAATTCTTGCTCAAAATAGCTTTCAAGATAATGTTTAACTCTCTGTCCATTAACAATGAACTTTTTGTTAGATTTATTATCCTGATGCTCTACGTATCCATATGGTGATACACTTGTAATCACATATGGACTTCTCCACCGGAATTTTAATTTCCCGGGGAATAATTTGAGCCTAGAATTAAATAGCAGAACTTTCTGCCCCGGCTCAAAGACTCTGGATGACAATTTCTTATCATGCCATCTTTTCGCTTTCTCTTTGTAAATTTTTGCATTCTCGAAAGCATTAAGTCTAAATTCCTCTAGCTCATTTAACTAGAGCAATCGTTTTTCTCCAGATAACTTGGCATCAAGGTTTAGGAATCTGGTTGCCCAGTAGGCCTTGTGTTCCAGTTCCACTGGCAAGTGACATGCCTTTCCATACACAAGCTGGTATGGAGAGGTCCCTATAAGGGTCTTGAATGCTGTTCTGTATGCCCACAGAGCATCATCCAAGCTTCTTGCCCAATCCCTTCTACGGTTAATTACAGTCCATTCCAGGATTCTTTTGAGTTCTCTATTTGAGATTTCAGCTTGCCCATTAGTTTGTGAGTGATATGGAGTAGCTACCCTGTGGCTAACTCCATAACGAACCAAAGCAGAGTAAAGCTGTTTATTGCAGAAATGAGTGCCCCCATCACTGATTAATACTCTAGGGGTACCAAATCTGCTGAAGATGTGTTTCTGGAAGAATTTTAACACTGTTTTAGTGTCATTAGTGGGTGTTGCAATAGCCTCCACCCATTTGGATACATAATCCACTGCCACCAGAATATAAGTGTTTGAGTATGATGGTGGGAAAGGTCCCATGAAGTCAATACCCCATACATCAAACAACTTAATCTCCAAGATCCCTTGTTGAGGCATGGCATAACTGTGAGGCAGATTGCCAGATCTTTGGCAACTGTCACAATTAAGTACAAACACTCGGGAATCTTTATAGAGAGTAGGCCAGTAGAAGCCACATTGGAGGACTCTTGTGGCTGTTCGCTCACTTCCAAAATGTCCTCCATACTGTGATCCATGGCAGTGCCATAGGATCTTCTGCGCTTCTTCCTTAGGCACACATCTACGGATTACTCCGTCTGCACATCTCTTGAAGAGATATGGTTCATCCCAAAGATAGTACTTTGCATCTGTGATCAATTTCTTTGATTGCTGTGGTGGACGAAATTGTGATTCATTCTTTTCTAACTCGAAACAATTCCCGGTAATGGGTCCAAAAACTTGGTGCTCAATATCACGGTGTCTAATATTCAACTCACAACTCCGCACAACTAACCAGCAAGTGCACTGGGTCGTCCAAGTAATAAACCTTACGTGAGTAAGGGTCGATCCCACAGAGATTGTTGGTATGAAGCAAGCTATGGTCACCTTGTAAATCTCAGTTAGACAGATTAAATTGGTTTATGATGAGTTCGAAAACTAATAATAAAAAGAAAATAAAAAGGGATAGAAATACTTATGTAAATCAATAGTGGAAATTTCAGATAGGCGTATGGAGATGCTGTGCTCCTCTTGAATCTCTACTTTCTCATTGCTTTCATCCAATCCTTCTTACTCCTTTCCATGGCAAGCTGTATGTAGGGCATCACCGTTGTCAATGGCTACATCCCATCCTCTCAGTGAAAATGGTCCTATGCTCTGTCACAGCACGGCTAATCATCTGTCGGTTCTCAATCAGGTTGGAATAGAATCCATTGATTCTTTTGCGTTTGTCATCACGCCCAGCCTTCAGGAGTTTGAAGCTCGTCACAGTCATTCAATCCCAGAATCCTACTCGGAATACCATAGACAAGGTTTAGACTTTCCAGATCCTCATGAATGCCGCCATCTATCTAACTTATACCACAAAGATTCTGTTGGGGAATCTAAGAGATATGCGCTCGGTCTAAGGTAGAACGGAAGTGGTTGTCAATCACGCGCATTCATAGGTGAGAATGATGACGAGTTGTCACGGATCATCACATTCATCAAGGTGTTGTGCAACTTATATCTTGGAATAAGAATAAAAGAGAATTGAATAGAAAGTAATAGTAATTGTATTGAAACTTGAGGTACAGCAGAGCTCCACACCCTTAATCTATGGTGTGCAGAAACTCTACTGTTGAAAATACATAAGTGAAAGGTTCAGGCATGGCCGAATGACCAGCCCCCTGAATGATCAAGAGACCTAATCGTCCCAAGATACTCTTCAGATCTAAAGTGATCAAAAGATGTCTAATACAATAGTAAAAAGTCCTATTTATACTAGACTAGCTACTAGGGTTTACATGAGTAAGTAATTGATGCATAAATCCACTTCCGGGGCCCACTTGGTGTATGCTTGGGCTGAGCTTGTTCTATCCACGAGCTGAGGCTTTTCTTGGAGTTGAACTCCAAGTTATGACGTGTTTTGGGCGTTCAACTCCGGATCATGACGTTTTTCTGGCGTTTAACTCCAGACAGCAGCATGTACTTGGCGTTCAACGCCAAGTTACGTCATCAATTTCCGCATAAAGTATGAACTATTATATATTGCTGAAAAGCTCTGGATGTCTACTTTCCAACACCGTTGAGAGCGCGCCATTTGGAGTTCTGTAACACCAGAAAATCCATTTTGAGTGCAGGGAGGTCAGATTCCAACAGCATCAGCAGTCCTTTTGTCAGCCTTTTTCAGAGTTTTGCTCAAGTCCCTCAATTTCAGCCAGAAATTACTTGAAATCACAGAAAAACACACAAACTCATAGTAAAGTCCAGAAATGTGAATTTAACATAAAAACTAATGAAAATATCCCTAAAAGTAGCTTGAACTTACTAAAAATTACCTAAAAACAATGCCAAAAAGCGTATAAATTATCCGCTCATCACAACACCAAACTTAAATTGTTGCTTGTCCCCAAGCAACTGAAAATCAAATAGGATAAAAAGAAGAGAATATAATATAAATTCCAGAATATCAATGAATATTAATTATAATTAGATGAGCGAGACTTGTAGCTTTTTGCTTCTGAACAGTTTTGGCATCTCATTTTTTCCTTTGTAGTTTAGAGTGATTGGCGTCTCTTAGGAACTTAGAATTTTGGATAGTGTTATTGACTTTCCTAGCTAAGCATGTTGATTCTTGAACACAGCTACTTATGAGTCTTGGCTGTGGCCCTAAGCACTTTGTTTTCCAGTATTACCACCGGATACATAAATGCCACAGACACATAACTGGGTGAACCTTTTCAGATTGTGACTCAACTTTGCTAGAGTCCCCAGTTAGAGGTGTCCAGAGCTCTTAAGCACACTCTTTTTGCTTTAGATCACGACTTTAACCACTCAGTCTCAAGCTTTTCACTTGGACCTTCATGACACAAGCACATGGTTAGGGACAGCTTGATTTAGCCGCTTAGGCCTGGATTTCATTTCCTTGGGCCCTCCTATCCATTGATGCTCAAAGCCTTGGATCCTTTTTACCCTTGCCTTTTGGTTTTAAGGGCTATTGGCTTTTTCTGCTTGCTTTTTCTTTTTCTTTCTATTTTTTTTCGCCAAATTTTTTTTTCGCAAGCTTTTGCTATTCACTGCTTTTTCTTGCTTCAAGAATCAATTTCATGATTTTTCAGATCATCAATAACATTTCTCTTTGTTCATCATTCTTTCAAGAGCTAACAATTTTAACATTCATGAACAATAAGATCAAAAGACATATGCATTGTTCAAGCATTCATTCAGAAAACAAAAAGTATTGTCACCACATCAATATAATTAAACTAAATTCAAGGATAAATTTGAAATTCATGTACTTCTTGTTCTTTTGAATTAAAACATTTTTCATTTAAGAGAGGTGAAGAATTAATGGATTTTATTCATAACTTTAAGGCATGGTTACATACTAATGATCATGAAGTAAAGACACAAAACATAGATAAACACAACATTAAAAACGGAAAACAGAAAGAAATAAAGAACAAGGAATGAATCCACCTTTAGTGGCGTCTTCTTCTTGAAGGACCAATGATGTTCTTCAGCTCTTCTATGTCCCTTCCTTGCCTTTGTTGCTCCCCCCTCATTGCTCTTAGATCTTCTCTTATTTCATGGAGAATGATGGAGTGCTCATGATGTTCCACCCTTTGTTGTTCAACATTGTGGCTCAAATCTTCTAAGGAAGTGTTGAGTTATTCCCAATAGTTGTTGGGAGGAAAGTGCATCCCTTGAGGCATCTCAGGGATTTCTTGATGATGAGCTTCCTCATGCATCTCTTGAGAACCGTGAAGGGTCTCTCTTGCTTACTCCATCCTCTTCTTGGTGATGGGCTTATCCTCTTCAATGGAGATGTCTCCTTCTATGATAACTCCAGCTGAGTAACATAGATGGCAAATAAGGTGAGGAAAAGCTAGCCGTGCCATGGGTGAGGGCTTGTCGGCTATTTTGTAGATTTCATTGGAGATGACCTCATGAACTTCTACTTCCTCTCCAATCATGATGCTATGAATCATGATGGCCCGATCCATAGTAACTTCAGATCGGTTGCTAGTGGGAAGGATGGAGCGTTGAATGAACTCCAACCATCCTCTAGCTACAGGCTTGAGGTCCAGTCTTCTTAGTTGGACTGGCTTGCCTTTGGAGTCTCTCTTCCATTGAGCTCCTTCCACACATATGTCCATTAGGACTTGGTCCAACCTTTGATTAAAGTTGACCCTTCTAGTGTAGGGGCGTTCATCTCCTTGCATCATGGGCAAGTGAAACGCCAACCTCACATTTTCCGGACTAAAATCTAAGTATTTCCCCCGAACCATTGTGAGATAATTCTTTGGACTCGGGTTCATACTTTGATCATGGTTCCTAGTGATCCATGCATTGGCATAGAACTCTTGAACCATTAAGATTCTGACTTGTTGCATGGGGTTGGTTAGGACTTCCCAACCTCTTCTTCGGATTTCATGTCGGATTTCCGGATACTCATTTTTCTTGAGCTTGAAAGGGACCTCAGGGATCACCTTCTTCTTTGCCACAACATCATAGAAGTGGTCTTGATGGCTCTTGGAGATGAATCTTTCCATCTCCCATGACTCGAAGGTGGAAGCTTTTGTCTTCCCTTTTCCTTTTCTAGAGGATACTCCGGCCTTAGGTGCCATTGATGGTAATGGAAAAACAAAAAAGCTTATGCTTTTACCACACCAAACTTAAAATATTGCTCGCCCTCGAGCAAGAGAAGAAAGAAGAGAAGAAGAAGAAGAGAATATGGAGGAGAAGGGGAAGTGTAGGTTCGGTCAAGGTATGGAAGAGGGGGTTGTGTGTTGTAAAAATGAAGTAGAATGGAAGGGTATATATAGGGAGAGGGGAGAGTAAAGTTTCGGCCATATAGGGTGGGATTGGGTGGGAAAATGTTTTTGAATTTTGAAGGTAGGTGGGGTTAATGGGGAAGAGTGGATGGATGTGAGTGGTGAAGGGGGTGATTGGGAAGAGAGATTGAGGTGATTGGTAAAGGGTTTCTGGGAAGTGTGACATGGGGAAGAGTAAAACTAGGATTAGGAGGTGTTCATACCCTGACCGAGCTCTCCTTAACTCGGCTAATCCACAGAAGGTCCGACCTCGTCCCAAAGGCCCACGCCTGAGGTCGGACCTCGGACCAACAAAGGAAAAGGCCCATCAAAAGGAGCGAAGCCCAAAACCTAAAGGCCGAAAAGGCCTGGGAAAGGCGGTTCCACAGAGATAAAGATAAAACTCCCAAAAGATAAGATAAGATAAGAATATCTTATCCAGGGATGATCACGACCAACTACTATAAATACACTGGAGCACCCAGGTATAACTCATACTCTAATTCTACTCGATATCTGCTTGGACCCATGCTAACTTAAGCATCGGAGTGTCATTGCAGGTACACCCCCCCGCCGTTCAGCACACCAAGCTCGGGTCACAGACCCCTACCTCGGACCTTGCCTGAACGACCGAGCTACACGTTTCAGGTAACCCTCGGAACATTGGCGCCGTTGCCGGGGACCCTGGAAGTCATCCCTTTACCATGGTGGACGACCCTCCCAATAATAACCACGCTACATCAGAACAAGAAGAGGAAGTTGACACCGGAGAACGGCCGGACAGCCCTCTATCACCACGCACTCCAGGGGGAAACAAACAGAATCGCCCAAAGACATCACCTCCAGACAAAGATCCACAAAATCCCGAAAAAGAAAAGGGTTCGGAGATTCTGGAAGCAGTTCGGGCACAACAAAACCGGCTGAAACAACTCGAAGAGAACATAAAAAAGCAGAAGGAAACTGAACAAGATCTGAGAAGGGAGGCTCGCAAGCGCAGAGAATTAGAAGAAAAACTGCGGAGAATAGAGGCCAACCTAAAAGACCGGACGGTACGCAGCACCACCCCCGAAAACAATCATGACCCCTTCACACAAGAGATCATGAAGGAGAAAGTACCGCAAAACTTCAAACCACCAGATATGGACCTCTACGACGGCACCACCGATCCAAGTCACCACCTCAGCAACTTTAGAAGCAGAATGTACCTCGTCGACGCCTCCAACACAATTCGGTGCAAAGCCTTCCCCACCACTCTCACCAAGTCAGCCATGAAGTGGTTCGACAACCTACCACCAGGGTCAATCTCCAGCTTTGAGGACCTGACCAAAAAATTCTTAACAAGGTTCTCCATTCAAAGGGACAAGGCAAAACATGCCCCCAGTCTACTCGGGATCAAACAAGGCAACCAAGAAACCCTCCGAGAATACATGGAGCGATTCAACAAAGCCTGCCTGGACATACAACACTTGCCCACTGAAGCAGCCATCATGGGACTAGCAAACGGCCTAAAAGAAGGACCGTTTAGCCAATCCCTATCCAAACGATACCCGACCTCCTTATACGAGGTACAAGAGCGGGCAGGAAAATATATCAACATGGAGGAAACCTCCCAGCTAAGAGACTCTTCCAGGAAAGAGTCAACCCACTCATTCCGAGATCGAGATCGGGAACAGAAAAAGAAAGAAGAATCCAGCTCGGACAGGCCACGGAAGTACCACAGCTACACCCCCCTCCGAATCGCCCTGGTAGACGTCTACAGAGAGGTGTGCCACACCGAAAAAATCCCACCATCCAGACCTCTGAAGCACAAAAGGGCAGGAAGAGATCGATCCGAATACTGTGAATATCACAGACTCTACGGTCATTCTACTAACGACTGCCACGACCTAAAGAATGTTATAGAAAAGCTAGCCAGAGAAGGAAAACTCGACAGATACATAGCAGAGAAAGGAGAAGAGACCAGGAAGAGGAGACGAGGAGATAACGAAGATCGGGCCGAACCGACCCCACGAACCCCTGAAAGGCACGTACACATGATAAACGGAGGTTTCGCAGGCGGAGGAACATCCAGATCCTCACGAAAGAGACACCTCAAGGAAATATATCACGTCCGAGAAGACAGTCCCCTGCCCGAGCTGCCAACCATCTCGTTTACCCGAGAAGACGCTCTGGGGATAATACCCGGGCACGATGATCCTATGGTAATCACCATCATCCTAGCGAATGCCAACTTACATCGAACCCTGATCGACCAAGGAAGCTCAGCAGATATCCTATTCAAAACGGCCTTCGACAAGCTCGGACTTGAAGAAAAAGAGCTAAAAGCCTATCCCACCGACCTGTTTGGACTAGGAGATACCCCGATCCATCCCTTAGGATACATCTCGTTACACACTACCTTTGGAAAGGGCGAGCAAACCAAAACATTAAATATCGACTACATTGTAGTCGACGTCACTTCGGCATACAACGCCCTCATCGGACGACCAACCCTAAACAGACTAGCAGCTATAGTCTCGACCCCACACCTCTGCATGAAGTTCCCTACCGCAAAGGAAATTGCTACCCTAAAAGGCGACCAAAAACTAGCACGGCGATGCTACAACGAAAGTCTGAGCCTAAAAGGGAAAGAGGTCAACACAATAGAACTCGGGCGAGTTCAGACCCGAGAAGATCTTCGGCCACAACCAGAAGGAGAAACCGAGAAGATCCAAATCGGGAACACACCCGAAAAAATAACAAACATAGGGGCAAACCTCGAAGCAGGCCTAAAGAAGGAACTCACAACCCTCTTAAAGGAAAATTCCGACCTCTTCGCCTGGAAAGCCTCCGACATGCCAGGCATAAGCCCCGACCTCATGTGCCATAAGCTATCGGTGTACCCGGGATCCCGACCTGTCCAACAAAGACGCAGGAAACTTGGGCCCGAACGCATACAGGCAATAGAGGAGCAAGTACAGGCACTACTAGATGCAGGGTTCATTAGGGAGGTAAAATACCCCCTATGGCTAGCAAACGTGGTTCTGGTAAAAAAGCCCAATGGAAAATGGAGGATGTGCGTCGACTACACAGATCTCAACAAAGCCTGCCCCAAAGACCCATATCCACTACCAAACATCGACGCCTTAGTCGATGCAGCTTCGGGCTACAGATACCTCTCCTTCATGGATGCATACTCGGGATACAATCAAATCCCGATGTACGGACCCGATCAAGAAAAAACCTCGTTCATAACCCCAAAGGCGAACTACTGCTATGTAGTAATGCCCTTCGGGCTAAAGAACGCAGGGGCAACCTACCAGAGGCTAATGAACAAAGTGTTTTCAGAACACATCGGGCTACAGCTAGAGGTGTACGTCGATGACATGCTGGTAAAAACACAGGAAGACAGAAACTTGGTGGCCGACCTCACCAGTATCTTCGACACTCTCAGGAAACACAACATGAGACTTAACCCGACAAAGTGCACCTTCGCCGCAGAAGCCGGAAAGTTCTTAGGTTTCATGCTAACTCAAAGAGGCATCAAAGCAAACCCGGACAAATGCCAAGCAATACTCAACATGAAAAGCCCGACGTGTGTCAAAGAAGTACAACAACTGAATGGGAGGCTAGCCGCCCTATCAAGATTCTTGGCAGGATCAGCGATAAGATCACTACCTCTCTACTCACTCCTAAAGAAAGGGAAACCCTTCTCATGGTCCCCGGAGTGCGAAAAGGCCTTCCAAGAATTCAAGGAGTTCCTCGGGCAGCCACCAATCCTGACCCGACCTCTAAAGGGGGAAGAGCTCGTACTATACCTCTCGGTCGGACATCGGGCAGTCGCTTCGGCACTAATACGAGAGACTAACCAGGGGCAACACCCCATATACTTCGTAAGCAAGGCGCTACAAGGGGCCGAATTAAACTATCAGAAAATAGAAAAATTCGCCTACGCACTAGTGTACACAGCTCGAAGGCTCCGTCCCTACTTTCAAGCCCACACCATCAAAGTCCGGACAAACCAACCCATGAGACACATCCTACAAAAGACAGACATGGCAGGACGAATCCTACAATGGGCGGTGGAACTGTCCGAGTTCGACCTCCACTATGAAGCCCGGACTACTATAAAGTCTCAATATCTAGCCGACTTCGTCGCAGAATACACTGAGACCCCGGGAACCCCACTCTCATGGAATCTATACGTCGACGGGTCCTCAAACAAAACAGGAAGCGGAGCCGGTGTTATACTCGAAAGCGATCAAGGAACACGGATAGAGCTATCCCTAAAATTCGAGTTCCAGGCTTCGAACAACCAAGCCGAATACGAGGCCCTACTAGCGGGACTAAAGCTAGCCGAGGAGGTCGGAGTCAAGAGAATCACGATCTTCAGCGACTCCCAGGTCGTCACATCACAAGTAAATGGAAGCTACCAGGCCAAAGACTCTACTATGAAAAAATACCTGGACCAAACACAGGCGCAATTACGACAATTCCCGGAGATACAAATCCGGCACATACCTCGGGAGCAAAACGCCCGGGCAGACGCCCTCTCAAAACTTGCTAGCACCAAGCCCGGAGGGAACAACAGAAGTCTCCTCCAAGAAACTCTACAATCTCCCTCCGTGTTAAGGGAGGAAGAAATACTAAATATATCCGACCAACAACAAGGATGGATGACCCCCATACTCAACTACCTGAAGTCGGAAACTCTCCCCGCCGAAAGAAGAGAAGCTAAAAGGCTTACAAAAGACGCCCAGAATTATACGCTAATCCACGACGTATTATACAGAAGAGGATTCTCAAACCCCCTCCTGAGGTGCGTCCCGACCTCAGAAGCAAAAAGTGTCCTCGAAGAAGTCCACGAAGGTATGTGTGAAAACCATCTCGGAGCTCGGGCCCTATCCAAGAAAATAGTCAGGGCCGGGTTCTATTGGCCGACCTTGCAAAGGGACGCAGCGGAGTTTGTGAAAATATGCCCCCCCTGCCAAAAACATGCCAATTTTCACAAAGCGCCACCCGAAGACCTCATAAGCGTCACTGCACCATGGCCCTTCGCAAAGTGGGGACTCGACCTACTCGGCCCGTTCCCACAAGGACCGGGGCAGGTCAAATACCTCATAGTAGGGGTCGACTACTTCACAAAGTGGATCGAGGCTGAACCCTTAGCCACTATTACGGCTCAGAAAAGCCGTAAATTCCTATACAAAAACATTGTCACGAGGTTCGGAGTCCCCTACTCCATCACAACAAACAATGGAACACAGTTCACAGACACAAGTTTTCAGAACTTGGTGGCCGAGCTAAAAATCAAACAGCAGTTCACATCGGTCGAGCACCCACAAGCCAATGGACAAGCAGAAGCTGCAAATAAAGTCATCCTGGCCGGATTAAAACGAAGACTCCAAGAGGCCAAAGGAGCATGGGCCGACGAACTCCCCCAGGTATTATGGGCATATCGGACAACCCCACACTCTACAACGGGAGAATCCCCATTCCGACTAGCTTACGGAATGGAGGCTATGATTCCCGTCGAAATAAACGAAGGATCACCCAGAGCCATCTTCTACAATGAAGGAGGGAACCCTCAGGCACAAAGGGAAGAACTCGACCTCCTCCCCGAGGTCCGAGAAAGAGCCCGAATCAGAGAAGAGGCCTTAAAGCGGCGAACGGCCCTCAGATACAACCAAAAGGTAATAAAGCGAAGCTTCTCCACTCACGACCTGATTTTAATCCGAAATGACATCGGAACACAAAAGTCGGGAGAAGGAAAGCTAGCCGCAAATTGGAAAGGGCCCTACAAGGTAACAGAAGTCTTAGGGACAGGCTACTACAAGATATCCGACTTAGAAGGCAATGAGCTGCCCAGAGCCTGGCACGCCTGTAACTTAAGACGGTACTACAGCTAGAAAAACTTAACCCGAGGTGTACTCTTTTTCCCCACGAGGGTTTTTTAATGAGACACCCGGTTAAGTAGGACACCCAAACCTAGTCAAAAGGGTAAACACTTTGTAAATATTCTTCTTTTCTAATACTAATCAAATTCCTTTATTTTGTCTTCCTCATGATGAAGCATATCCTAAAAAGTACCCCACCAAGGCGCATTAATTTATGCTCGGCAAAACGCAAAAAATCATTTGCCAAAAGACCATACAAGGTCGGCAAAGATAAAGCGACGAGGTTCAAATTGATGTGAGAAGTTATAAAAGTAACTCTGAAATGGCTCGAAAAAGCCAAATAGAAAAGAAGTTACGAAAATAACTTAAAAAGGCCGACCAAACGACAAAGTCGGACCTGACTAAAGGAGGTACTCAAGGATCCCGATGTCCGAGAATAAGCTCGGACCCAAGAAAGAAGCCTTAAAACGACAAGAACCAGGACTTCGAGAAAACGCTAGCTAAAAAGTTGTTACCCGAAAACAACTAAAAAGCACAAAAGCGAAAATGAGAAGTCAAAACGCTAGCTAAAAAGTTGTTACCCGAAAACAACTAAAAAGCACAAAAGCGAAAACGAGAAGTCAAAACGCTAGCTAAAAAGTTGTTACCCGAAAACAACTAAAAAGCACAAAAGCGAAAACGAGAAGTCAAAACGCTAGCTAAAAAGTTGTTACCCGAAAACAACTAAAAAGCACAAAAGCGAAAACGAGAAGTCAAAACGCTAGCTGAAAAGTTGTTACCCGAAAACAACTAAAAAGCACAAAAGCGAAAACGAGAAGTCAAAACGCTAGCTAAAAAGTTGTTACCCGAAAACAACTAAGAAAGCATAAAAAGCGGAACGAGAAAGTCAAAACGCAAAGCACGGCATAATAAAGCTACAGAGTAGCTAAAATAACAAAAAACGGTGTCCAAAGTGTTTGCAGAAAACATCCAAAAAAACAAAAAGCCCACAGGCCGGGCAAAAAAGCCAAAAATAAAGAAACTACAGAGGATCAAGGACCTTCCCGGTCTCCACATCAACAGAAGGCTCCGGAGGAACCATCGAAATCGGGACTGCAGGGACCGCACCATCACCCCGACCTGAAACCTCCACACCAGATGCATCCTTAGCCAAAGGTGAAGTCGGGTTCACAACCGGAACCTCGGGGTCGGACGCTGGAGCCTGGGGATCGGGCATCGGAACCTCATCCTCGGCAGGAGCAGGAACAATCTTTCCCTCCACAACCATGTTATCAGTACTAAATAGGCTCAAATCCAGATCGGGAGCAAGAACCCGGACTTGATCCCTCAAATTCACAAACATAGCATCCATGCCCTTGGCCACATTATCCTCCAGCTCATAAAAATCACTCCGAGCAGACTGCAACTTCTCCTTCGTCTCCAAAAGCTCAGCATACAGCTTAGTATAGTTCTCCGTCGCCACCCTCGCCATCTCCTCAGACGTCTTCGCCGCCGCCACAGCCGCGGTAGCCCTAGTCTTCTCTTCCTCCAAAGACTCCTCCAGCTCGGTAATCCTAGCGTCCTTCAGCTGACTAATCTTATCAAGCTCGAACCGTGCCTTCTCAAGTCGGGAGCTGGTCGCCCCGAGGGGGGCTTTTTTGAACTCCCAAGCAATGGCGGCATGAAGACTAGCCATCCGAACACAGCTCCGTGCCATATACTGAAAGTGATGCTCCATGGACGCATCATCAGTAGAAATAAAAGTCTCGGAGAGAATGTGCTGCTCAATCCAACCAAGAGCGTCAAAATCCTTGTCGTTGAAACCGGCAAGCTCTCGGGAGGTCTTCTGTTTCTTGGGGGGAGGACCCGAGGTCGACGACGGAGAAAGGTGGCCGGGTCCGGAAGTCGGAGGATCTTGAGTTATAGCTCGGAATTGAGGGGTAGGAATGGTCTTCGACCGAGTCTGAACACCTATGATAGCCTTCTGTGGAGAAGGTCGGGCAGAAGCCTCGGCCTCAATATTCCGAGCAGCCGCAGACTTCTTCGACCGACGAAGGAACTTCATGGAATCAGCCTGAGAAGACATCTCTACAGAAACAAAAGAAAGGGATTATCACAAGCAGAAAAATCACCAAAAAAAAAAGTCAAAATATCAAAGAGGAAAAGCTCAGGAGAGGTCGGGAACTACCTAACTCGGAACGGAGAAGGCTTGGATCTCCTAGCATTTTCTTCGTGTCCAAGTGAGGTGCCCGACCCCATAAACTACTCAACACACCCACAAAAGCCTGCTCCACCTCATCTAAGCTCTCAAAGGTATACTTCACTGACACTACATTCTCCTGCCAGCAAAGAGGAAAAGAAGGCTCCCCACTCTCATCTAGAAAGAAAGGTCGGACATCTCCAGCAGCCCGGACCTTGAAATAGTAGTTCTTAAAATCATGAAATGACTCATCATACAAGGTACAGAACTTCCTTCCGGCGTTAGCCCTAAAGGAGACCTAAGACACCTTCCCTCCACCCGACCCCGGCTTCGTCAACACAAACAGATAAGAAAAAAGGGAAACAGAAGGGGAGACACCCAAAATCTGACACAAAAGTTGGAACAGCTTTAAAAAGGCCCAAGAATTCGGATGGAGTTGCGAAGGGGCAAGATTACAAGACCAAAGAACCTCGGACTCCAAGTCAGTAAAAGGAAGTCGGACACCCAGCTTAGAGAAAAAACAATCGTAAGCATAGAAGAAGAGCTTCTCGGAACTCTCTAAAGGGGGAAAGCACACTCTCTCCTCGGACTCCGGGGCTACTAGCTCGTAATCCCGCTCAGACTCCCTGTTCTCACAAATACTACACTCCCTACGGAACCTAATCAGGTACTCAGAATCTACAACAGACGGAACCCTTAGAGGAACAGGATCTACCCAACCAAGACCACTCGGAATCTTGGTCGACATCGCCTGAAACACCTTTCGAGACATAAAAAAATCTTGCCTACAAAGAAAAATACAAACAGCAAAGCCAAAAATCACATAATAGGCAGACAGCAAAAAACTCATTCAGCAAAAGCAAGAAAACAAAGTTCTCTAGAAAGAAAATGCAGCAACCCGATAAACAAGGAGAAAAGAGCCCCCACCACACACAGGCAAAACAAAACAGTGGCGGCGCCTCTTTTCGGGGCAACCCAAGCAATAGAAGAAAAAGAAACAGAAGCATATGGGAACAGCGAAAAGCAAAAACAAACCTGGGAAAGAGGAGAAGGACGACGAGCTCCGACGCAAAAGAGAGCAAGAACGGCGGCGCAGAAGAAACTCCGAAAAAGGCGCACAAAAAGAACCGGAGAAAAAGAACAGAGAGATGATGAAGGTGCTCGGAAGAGAGGAGGTGAAAAAGCTCAGAAAAAAGGGGAAACGAATAAACAAAGAAAACGAGGAAAGGGGCAAATATATAATGCCTTCACAGTGCCCGCACGGAAATCAAGGAAGAAACGGTAACAAGCAATAAATGCTGAAACGACCGTTTTCAAAATTTTGAAACTATTATGCCCGAGCTCGACCTCTCAAAAGGACGAACTCGGGCAGGGGCACTGTTCATACCCTGACCGAGCTCTCCTTAACTCGGCTAATCCACAGAAGGTCCGACCTCGTCCCAAAGGCCCACGCCTGAGGTCGGACCTCGGACCAACAAAGGAAAAGGCCCATCAAAAGGAGCGAAGCCCAAAACCTAAAGGCCGAAAAGGCCTGGGAAAGGCGGTTCCACAGAGATAAAGATAAAACTCCCAAAAGATAAGATAAGATAAGAATATCTTATCCAGGGATGATCACGACCAACTACTATAAATACACTGGAGCACCCAGGTATAACTCATACTCTAATTCTACTCGATATCTGCTTGGACCCATGCTAACTTAAGCATCGGAGTGTCATTGCAGGTACACCCCCCCCGCCGTTCAGCACACCAAGCTCGGGTCACAGACCCCTACCTCGGACCTTGCCTGAACGACCGAGCTACACGTTTCAGGTAACCCTCGGAACAGGAGGTAAGGTAGGAATATAGTAGGTGGGGATCCTGTGGGGTCCACAGATCCTGAGGTGATCCTATGGGGTCCACAGATCCTGAGGTGTCATGGAATTCCATCCTTGCGCCAAATAGGCATGTAAAATTCCTTTGCACACCATTCTGGCGTTTAAACGCCGTGTGGTGCACATTCTGGGCATTCAACGCCCATGTAAAGCATGTTTCTGGCATTGAACGCCAGTTTCATGCTTGTTACTGGCGTTCAGCGCCAGTTTCATGCTTGTTACTGGCGTTCAGCGCCAGCTTTTCCTCTCTAGGCACATTCCTGGCATTCAGCGCCAGAATGTTGCTTGTTTCTGGCATTCAACGCCAGAATGATGCTCTGTTCTGGCGTTGAACGCCAGCCAGATGCATCTCACTGGCGTTGAACGCCAGCCTGTGCTTCCTCCAGGGTGCAAATTTTTTTCTGCTGTTTTTGACTCTGTTTTTAATTTTTCTGATTTTTTTCGTGACTCCTCATGATCATGTACCTAATAAAACACAAAATAACAATAAAATAAAAATAAAAATTAGATAAATAAAATTGGGTTGCCTCCCAACAAGCGCTTCTTTAATGTCAATAGCTTGACAGTGGCTCTCATGGAGCCACAAGGTGATCAGGTCAATGTTGTATAGTCCCAACACCAAACTTAGAGTTTGGATATGGGGTCTTAACACCAAACTTAGGGTTTGGTTGTGGCCTCCCAACACCAAACTTAGAGTTTGACTGTGGGGGCTCTTCTTGACTCTGAACTGAGAGAAGCTCTTCATGCTTACTCTCTTTTGTCATAGAGGGATGGCCATGTGCCTTAAACACAAGGTAGTCCCCATTCAATTGAAGGACTAATTCACCTCTGTTGACATCTATCACAGCTCCTGCTGTGGCTAGGAAAGGTCTTCCAAGGATGATGCAATCATCCTCTTCCTTCCTAGTGTCTAAGATTATGAAATCAGCAGCGATGTAAAGGCCTTCAACCTTTACTAACACGTCCTCTACTATTCCATAAGCTTGTCTCAATGACTTGTCTGCCAATTGTAATGAGAACAAGGCAGGTTGTACCTCAATGATCCCCAGCTTCTCCATTACAGAGAGTGGCATAAGATTTATCCCTGACCCCAGATCACACAGAGCTTTTTCAAAGATCATGGTACCTATGGTACAAGGTATTAAGAACTTGCCAGGATCTTGTTTCTTTTGAGGTAGAATTTGCTGAATCCAGGTATCCAGTTCACTAATGAGCAAGGGAGGTTCACTTTCCCAAGTCTCATTACCAAACAACTTGGCATTCAGCTTCATGATAGCTCCTAAGTATTGAGCAACTTGCTCTCCAGTTACATCTTCATCCTCTTCAGAGGAAGAATAGTCTTCAGAGCTCATGAATGGCAGAAGAAGATTTAATGGAATCTCTATGGTCTCTATATGAGCCTCAGATTCCTTTGGATCCTTAATAGGAAACTCCTTCTTGCTTGAGGGACGTCCCAGGAGGTCTTCCTCACTAGGATTTTCGTCCTCCTCCTCCCTTGTGCATTCGGCCTCATTGATTATATCAATGGCCTTGCACTCTCTTTTTGGATTCTCTTCTGTATTGCTTGGAAGAATACTAGGAGGAGTTTCAATGACTTTCTTACTCAGCTGGCCCACTTGTGCCTCCAGATTTCTAATGGAGGATCTTGTTTCACTCATGAAACTGAAAGTGGCCTTTGACAGATCAGAGACTAGATTGGCTAAATTAGAAGTGTTTTGTTCAGAATTCTCTGTCTGTTGCTGAGAAGATGATGGAAAAAGCTTGCCATTGCTCAGCCTATTGCGTCCACCATTGTTAAAGCCTTGTTGAGGCTTTTGTTGATCCTTCCATGAGAAATTTGGATGATTTCTCCATGATGAGTTATAGGTGTTTCCATAAGGTTCACCCATGTAATTAACCTCTGCCATGGCAGGGTTCTCAGGATCATAAGCTTCTTCAGAAGCTGCCTCTCTAGTACTGTTGGATGCATATTGCCATCCATTCAGATTTTGAGAGATCATGTTGACCTGTTGAGTCAACACTTTGTTCTGAGCCAATATGGCATTCAGAGCATGAATTTCAAGAACTCCTTTCCTCTGAGGTATCCCATTATTCACGGCATTCCTCTCAGAAGTGTACATGAATTGGTTGTTTGCAACCATGTCAATGAGTTCTTGAGCCTCTTCAGGCGTTTTCTTTAGGTGAATAGATCCACCTGCAGAATGGTCCAATGACATTTTCGAAAATTCAGATAGACCATAATAGAATATATCTAATATGGTCCATTCTGAAAACATGTCAGATGGACATCTTTTGGTCAACTGCTTGTATCTTTCCCAAGCTTCATTGAGGGATTCACCATCTTTTTGTTTGAAGGTTTGAACATCCACTCTCAGCTTGCTCAGCTTTTGAGGAGGAAAGAATTTATCCAAGAAGGCTATGACCAGCTTATCCTAGGAGTCCAGGCTATCCTTAGGTTGTGAATCCAACCATATTCTAGCTCTGTCTCTTACAGCAAAAGGGAAAAGCATGAGTCTGTAGACTTCAGGATCAACCCCATTCGTCTTTACAGTCTCACAGATCTGCAAGAACTCAGTTAAAAACTGATAAGGATCTTCAGATGGAAGTCCATAAAACTTGCAGTTTTGTTGCATTAAGGCAACTAGCTGAGGTTTCAGCTCAAAGTTGTTGGCTCCAATGGCAGGAATGGAGATGCTTCTTCCATCAAATTTGGACGTTGGCTTTGTGAAGTCACCAAGCATTCTCCTTGCATTATTATTATTTTCGGCTGCCATCTCCTTCTCTTGTTCGAAAATTTCTGAAAGGTTGTTTCTGGATTGTTATAATTTAGTTTCTCTTAATTTTCTCTTTAGAGTCCTTTCAGGTTCTGGATCAATTTCAACAAGAGTGCCTTTTTCCCTGTTCCTGCTCATATGAAAGAGAAGAAAACAAGAAAAGAAAGAGGAATCCTCTATGTCATAGTATAGAGATTCCTTTATGTTAGTAGAAAAAGAAAGGGGATAAGGAAAGGAGAATGGTTTCGGATATTTAGATGGAGAGAGGTGAAGAGAAGTGTTAGTAATTAAATAATTAAATAGAATATGAAAAGAGAGGGAGAATTTCGAAAATAATTTTGAAAAAGGAATTAGTATTTTCAAAAATTAGAGATAAAAAGTAATTAAAATTAAAACATGAAACAATTGGTTAATTAAAAAAATTTTTGAAAAAGAGGTGAGATATTTTCGAAAATTAGAGAGGAAAAAGTAGTTAGGTGGTTTTGAAAAAGATAGGAAACAAACAAAAAGTTAGTTAGTTAATTGAAAAAGATTTGAAATCAAATTTTAAAAAGATAAGAAGGTAAGAAGTTAGATAAGATTTTTTTTTTAAATCAAAGTTTTTGAAAAAGATAAAATTTTTGAAAAAGATAAGATAAAAATTTTAAGAAAAAGATATTTTGAAAAAGATTTAATTTTTAAAAAGACTTAACTAACAAGAAACTACAAGATAAGATTCTAGAATTTAAAGATTGAACTTTTCTTAACAAGAAAGTAACAAACTTCAAATTTTTGAATCAATCACATTAATTGTTAGCTAATTTTTGAAAATTTGATATAAAGATAAGAAAAAGATTTTGAAAATATTTTGAAAAAGAATTTTGAAATTTTCAAAAAAAAAAGGAAAAAATGGAAAAGATATGATTTTTGAAAAAGATTTTGAAAAGATAAGATTTTTAAAATTGAAAATTTGACTTGACTTGTAAGAAACAACTAATTTTTAAAAATTTTTGACCAAGTCAACCCAAAATTTCGAAAATTTGGAGGGAAATAAGGAAAATATATTTTTTTGATTTTTTTGAATTTTTAATGATGAGAGAGAAAAACATAAAAATGACCCAAAATATGAAAATTTTGGATCAAACACATAATGCATGCAAGAACACTATGAATGTCAAGATGAACACCAAAAACACTTTGAAGATCATGATGAACATCAAGAACATAATTTTGAAAAATTTTTGATGCATAGAAAACATTCAAGACACCAAACTTAGAAATCTTTAACGCATGGACTCTAACAAACGAAAAATGCATATGAAAAACAACAAACAACACAAAACAAGAAAACATCAAGATCAAATAAGAGGACTTGTCAAGAACAACTTGAAGATCATGAAGAACACTATGAATGCATGGAATTTTCGAAAAGTGCAAGAAAAATTTTTAAAAGCATGCAATTGACACCAAACTTAAAAATTGACTCAAGACTCAAACAAGAAACACAAAATATTTTTGGTTTTTATGATTTTATGATTTTTTTGGATTTTTATTAAAAATTTTTTTTCGAAAATATTTTTGGAAAAAACGAAAAAAAAGAAAAGAAAAATTTTGAAAAAGTTTTTGAAAAGAAAATTACCTAATCTGAGCAACAAGATGAACCGTCAGTTGTCCATACTCGAACAATCCCCGGCAACGGCGCCAAAAACTTGGTGGACGAAATTGTGATTCATTCTTTTCTAACTCGAAACAATTCCCAGTAATGGCTCCAAAAACTTGGTGCTCAATATCACGGTGTCTAATATTCAATTCACAACTCCGCACAACTAACCAGCAAGTGCACTGGGTCGTCCAAGTAATAAACCTTACGTGAGTAAGGGTCGATCCCACAGAGATTGTTGGTATGAAGCAAGCTATGGTCACCTTGTAAATCTCAGTTAGGCAGATTAAATTGGTTTATGATGAGTTTGAAAACTAATAATAAAAAGAAAATAAAAAGGGATAGAAATACTTATGTAAATCAATAGTGGGAATTTCAGATAGGCGTATGGAGATGCTGTGCTCCTCTTGAATCTCTACTTTCTCATTGCTTTCATCCAATCCTTCTTACTCATTTCCATGGCAAGCTGTATGTAGGGCATCACCGTTGTCAATGGCTACATCCCATCCTCTCAGTGAAAATGGTCATATGCTCTGTCACAGCACGGCTAATCATCTGTCGGTTCTCAATCAGGTTGGAATAGAATCCCTTGATTCTTTTGCGTTTGTCATCACGCCCAGCCTTCAGGAGTTTGAAGCTCGTCACAGTCATTCAATCCCAGAATCCTACTCGGAATACCATAGACAAGGTTTAGACTTTCCGGATCCTCATGAATGCCGCCATCTATCTAACTTATACCACGAAGATTCTGTTGGGGAATCTAAGAGATATGCGCTCCGTCTAAGGTAGAACGGAAGTGGTTGTCAATCACGCGCGTTTATAGGTGAGAATGATGATGAGTTGTCACGGATCATCACATTCATCAAGGTGTTGTGCAATGTATATCTTGGAATAAGAATAAAAGAGAATTGAATAGAAAGTAATAGTAATTGTATTGAAACTTGAGGTACAGCAGAGGTCCACACCCTTAATCTATGGTGTGCAGAAACTCTACCGTTGAAAATACATAAGTGAAAGGTTCAGGCATGGCCGAATGGCCAGCCCCCTGAATGATCAAGAGACCTAATCGTCCAAAGATGCTCTTCAGATCTAAAGTGATCAAAAGATGTCTAATACAATAGTAATAAGTCCTATTTATACTAGACTAGCTACTAGGGTTTACATGAGTAAGTAATTGATGCATAAATCCACTTCCGGGGCCCACTTGGTGTATGCTTGGGCTGAGCTTGTTCTATCCACGAGCTGAGGCTTTTCTTGGAGTTGAACTCCAAGTTATGACGTGTTTTGGGCGTTCAACTCCGGATCATGACGTTTTTCTGGCGTTTAACTCCAGACAGCAGCATGTACTTGGCGTTCAACGCCAAGTTACGTCGTCAATTTCCGAATAAAGTATGGACTATTATATATTTCTGGAAAGCTCTGGATGTCTACGTTCTAACGCCGTTGAGAGCGCGCCATTTGGAGTTCTGTAACTCCAGAAAATCCATTTTGAGTGCAGGGAGGTCAGATTCCAACAGCATCAGCAGTCCTTTTGTCAGCCTTTTTCAGAGTTTTGCTCAAGTCCCTCAATTTCAGCCAGAAATTACCTGAAATCACAGAAAAACACACAAACTCATAGTAAAGTCCAGAAATGTGAATTTAACATAAAAACTAATGAAAACATCCCTAAAAGTAGCTTGAACTTACTAAAAACTACCTAAAAATAATGCCAAAAAGCGTATAAATTATCCGCTCATCATGCTGCCTACTGTACCCTTTGGGTATGAACCTCACTGCCTTGTAGTTTGCAATATCTGCAAACCATGGCACTTCCTGGATGGCAAAGAGTTGCTCATCCGAAAAGGTTTCAGAGATCTCAGTAAGAGGGAGGGACGCCCCTTCTACTGGTTCTATTCGGGACAGGTGATCTTCTACCTGATTCTCTGTCCCTTTTTTGTCTCTTATTTCTATATCAAACTCTTGCAGAAGCAACACCCATCTTATAAGTCTGGGTTTTGAATCCTGCTTTGTGAGTAGATATTTAAGAGCAGCATGATCAGTGTACACAATCACTTTTGATCCTACTAAATAGGATCTGAATTTGTCAATGGCGTAAACCACTGCTAGCAGGTTGCTCAGAGGTTTGGCGATTTTTGAAAAATCCTTTATAAACCTCCTATAGAATCCTGCATGCCCCAGAAAGCTTCTGATTGCCTTAAAATTGGCAAGTGGTGGTAATTTTTCAATTACCTCTACCTTAGCTTGATCCACCTCTATTCCCTTGTTCGAGATTTTGTGCCCAAGGACAATTCCTTCAGTCACCATAAAGTGACATTTTTCCCAGTTTAAAACCAGGTTAATCTCTTGGCATCTCTTTAGAACAAGTGCTAGATGGTCAAGACAGGAGCTGAATGAGTCTCCAAATACTGAAAAGTCATCCATGAAGACTTCCAGAAAATTTTCCACCATATCAGAGAAAATTGAGAGCATGCACCTCTAAAAGGTTGCAGGTGCATTGCACAGGCCAAATGGCATCCTTCTGTATGCAAATACTCCAGATGGACATGTGAATGTCGTTTTCTCTTGATCTTTTGGATCTACTGCAATTTGATTATAACCTGAATATCCATCCAGGAAGTAGTAGTATTCATGACCTGCCAGTCTTTCTAGCATCTGGTCTATGAATGGTGAAGGAAAATGATCCTTTCTGGTAGCTGTATTGAGCCTTCTATAATCAATACACATACGCCACCCAGTAACTGTTCTTGTAGGAACCAGTTCATTTTTTTCATTATGAACTACTGTCATGCCACCTTTCTTAGGGACGACTTGGACAGGGCTTACCCAGGGGCTATCCGAAATAGGATAAATAATCCCAGCCTCTAGTAACTTAGTGACCTCTTTCTGCACCACCTCCTTCATGGCTGGATTCAGCCGCCTTTGTGGTTGAACCGCTGGCTTGGTGTCACCCTCCAGTAAGATCTTGTGCATGCATCTGGCTGGGCTAATGCCCTTGGGATCACTGATGGACCACCCAAGAGCTGTCTTGTGTGTCCTTAGCACTTGAATTAGTGCTTCCTCTTCCTGTGGCTCTAAGGTAGAGCTTATGATTACAGGAAAGGTATCACCTTCTCCCAGGAATGCATATTTTAGGGATGGTGGTAATGGTTTGAGCTCGGGTTTAGGAGGTTTTTCCTCTTCCTGAGGGATTTTCAGAGGTTCTACTATTCTCTCTGATTCCTCCAGATCAGGCTGAACATCTTTAAAGATGTCCTCTAGCTCTGATTCGAGACTCTCAGCCATATTGACCTCTCTTACCAGAGAGTCAATAATATCAACACTCATGAAGTCATTTGGGGTGTCTGGATGTTGCATGGCTTTGACAACATTCAACTTGAACTCCTCCTCATTGACTCTCAAGGTTACTTCCCCTTTTTGGACGTCAATGAGGGTTCGGCCAGTTACTAGGAACGGTCTTCCTAGAATGAGAGTTGCACTCTTGTGCTCCTCCATTTCCAGCACCACAAAGTCAGTAGAAAAGGCAAATGGCCCAACCTTGACAATCATGTCTTCAATCACGCCTGATGGGTATTTAATGGAGCCATCAGCAAGTTGAAGACATATCCGGGTTGGTTTGACTTCTTCAGTCAAACCGAGCTTTGTGATAATAGATACAGGTATTAGGTTGATACTTGCCCCAAGGTCACATAGAGTTTGCTTGGTAGAATTACCCTCTAATGTGCATGGTATCATAAAGCTCCCGGGATCTTTAAGCTTCTCAGGTAAGCTTTTCAGAATGACTGCACTGCATTCTTCAGTGAGGTAAACTTTTTCAGTTTCCCTCCAATCCTTCTTATGACTTAAGATCTCTTTCATGAACTTAGCATAAGAGGGTATTTGCTCAAGTGCTTCTGCAAACGAAATCTTTATTTCAAGAGTCCTGAGATAGTCTGCAAAGCGGGCAAATTGCTTATCCTGTTCTGCTTGGCGGAGTTTTTGAGGATAAGGCATTTTGGCTTTGTATTCCTCAACTTTAGTTGCTGCAGGTTTATTACCTACAGAAGTGGGTTGGGAAGCCTTTTTAGAAGGGTTGTTATCAGCACTTGTATGTGTTTGATCCCCCACTGGCGTTTGAATGCCAGGGGTGGGAGCTGGAGTGGCGTTAGACGCCAACTTCTTATTTGTTACTGGCATCTGAACGCCAGAACTGTGCTCCCTTTGGGCGTTCAACGCCGGATTCATGCTTGTTTCTGGCATTGAACGCCAGGAATGAGCATGGTCTGGGCGTTCAGCGCCAGCATTATTCCTCTCTGGGCTCTGATTGTCCTCAGAGGGATTTTGAGTAGCTATTTGTTCATTTCTTGGCTTCCTGCTGCTTTGAGGTGAAGTATTTAATGTTTTCCCACTTCTTAATTGAACTGCTTGGCATTCTTCTGCTATTTGTTTTGACAGTTGCTTTTCTGTTTGCTTTAACTGTACTTCTATATTCCTGTTAGCCATTCTTGTTTCCTGTAGTATTTCCTTGAATTCGGCTAGTTGCTGGGTTAGAAAGTCTAATTGCTGATTGAATTCGTTAGCTTGATCCACAGGACTGAGTTCAGCAGTTACTGTTTTAGCTTCTTCTTTCATGGAAGATTCACTGCTTAGGTACAGATGCTGATTTCTGGCAACTGTATCAATAAGCTCTTGAGCTTCTTCAATTGTATTTCTCATATGTATAGATCCACCAGCTGAGTGGTCTAGAGAAATCTGAGCTTTTTCTGTAAGCCCATAGTAGAAGATGTCTAATTGCACCCACTCTGAAAACATTTCAGAGGGGCATTTTCTTAGCATCTCTCTGTATCTCTCCCAGGCATCATAAAGGGATTCATTATCTCCTTGTTTGAAGCCTTGGATGCTTAGCCTTAGCTGTGTCATCCGTTTTGGAGGGAAATAGTGATTCAGGAATTTTTCTGACAGCTGTTTCCATGTTTTTATGCTGTTCTTAGGCTGGTTATTTAACCACCTCTTAGCTTGATCTTTTACAGCAAATGAAAACAGTAATAATCTGTAGACATCCTGATCTACTTCCTTATCATGTACTGTGTCAGCAATTTGTAAAAATTGTGCCAGAAACTCTGTAGGTTCTTCCTGTGGGAGACCGGAATATTGGCAGTTTTGCTGCACCATGATAATGAGCTGAGGATTCAACTCAAAGCTACTAACTCCAATGGAGGGTATACAGATACTACTCCCATATGAAGCAGTAGTGGGGTTAGCATATGACCCCAGAGTCCTCCTGGACTGTTCATTTCCACTTAATTCCATGATGGAACAAGGGAGATGATATGTATGTTGATATTATTTATTTAATAAAAATAAAATAAAAATGGAATAAATAAAAACGAAATAAATAAAATATAAAAAAAAAGAAATTAAAAATATTTTGTAAAGATTTTCGAAAAAAATTTTGAAATTGAAATTTGAAATCTTTATATAAAAAATTTCGAAGTTAGAGTTTAAAATTAGTTAGAAAAGATATATTTTTTTTTGAATTTTGAATTTTATGATGAAAGAGAAAAAAACACAAAAATGACACAAGACTTAAAATTTTTAGATCCAATGCTCCTTATTTTCGAAAATTTTGGAGGGAAAATACCAAGGAACACCAAACTTAAAAATTTTAAGATCAAAACACAAGAAAGACTCAAGAACACCTTGAAGATTCACAAGAACACCAAGAACAAAAGAAAGAACACCAAACTTAAAATTTTTTAGAAAACCAAGATAAATTTTCGAAAATTAAAGAAAGATCAACAAGAAAACACCAAACTTAAAGTTTGGCACAAGATTAAATTAAGAAAAATTATTTAAAAAAAAAAGATTTTAAAAAGAAGATGCCCAATTGCCAATAACATAAGCCAACGCTATAACCAACTGAGCTAAAAATGTAACGTATTTTAAAGATGTATTATTTTTATGGATAAAAGTATAATTTTTGAAAGTTAATATTTTGAAAAAGCACAAGAAAAACAAGAAAAGACACAAAACAAGAAAAACTCAAGATCAAACAAGAAAAATAAACAAGAACTACTTGAAGATAAATGAAGAACAAAGAACACAAGTTCAAAAATTTTAAAGAAAAATATAAAATATGCAATTGATACCAAACTTAGAACAAGACACTAAACTCACGAAAAAAAAATTAAAAATTGATAAAGAAAAATAATATTTTTAAAAAAAATATTTAAAAAGGGATAATAAAAGATGCAATTCTAGCGAAAAAAAAGGATAAATTCTTCCTAATCTAAGCAAGAAAATAAACCTTTAGTTGTTCAAACTCGAATAATCCCCGGCAACGGCACCAAAAACTTGGTGCACGAAATCTTAATCCCAATATCAAAATCAAAATTTCTTATGATCTCGTACCACTAACCAGCAAGTGCACTGGGTCGTCCAAGTAATACCTTACGTGAGTAAGGGTCGATCCCACGGAGATTATTGGTTTGAAGCAAGCTATGTTTATTTTATTATTCTTAGTCAGGATATCAATTAAAGTTATCAGTTGGAATTATTAGAAAAATAAAAGAGCGAGAATTAATTACTTGTAATGCAGTAATGGAGAATATATTGGAGTTTTGGAGATGCTTTGTCTTTTGAATTTCTGTAATGTAATATTCCATCCATGGAAAAGTGCAAAGTTCCTTCTATGGCAAGCTGTATGTAGGGTGTCACCATTGTCAGTGGCTACCTCCCATCCTCTCAGTGAAAACGGTCCAGATGCTCTGTCACAGCACGGCTAATCATCTGTCGGTTCTCGATCATGTTGGAATAGGATCCATTGATCCTTTTGCGTTTGTCATCACGCTCAGCAATTGCGAGTTTGAAGCTCGTCACAGCCATTCAATCCTTGAATCCTACTCGGAATACCACAGACAAGGTTTAGACTTTCCGGATCCTCAAGAGTGGCCGCCATCAATTCTAGCTTATACCACGAAGATTCTGATTAAGGAATCTAAGAGAAGCTCATTCAATCTGATGTAGAACAGAGGTGGTTGTCAGGCACACGTTCATGGATTGAGGAAGGTGATGAGTGTCACGGATCATCACCTTCTTCATAATTAAGCGCGAATGAACATCTTAGATAGGAACACACATGTTTGAATGGAGAAATAGAGACAATTGCATTAATTCATCGAGACGCTGCAGAGCTCCTCACCCCCAACAATGGAGTTTAGAGACTCATGCTGTCAAAGTGTATAAAATTCAGATCTGAAAATGTCATGAGATCCAAAGTTAATCTCTAAAAGTTGTTTAAATAGTAAACTAGTAACCTAGGTTTACAGAAAATGAGTAAACTATGATAGATGATGCAGAAATCCACTTCTGGGGCCCACTTGGTGTGTGTTGGGGCTGAGACTTAAGCTTCTCACGTGCCTGGGGCTGTTTTGGGCGTTCAACGCCAGGTTGTAACCTGTTTCTGGCGTTGAACTCCAGCTTGTAACCTGTTTCTGGCGCTGGACGCCAGACAGCAGCATGATACTGGCGTTGAACGCCAGTTTATGTTGTCTATCTTTGCGCAAAGTATGGACTATTATATATTTCTGGAAAGCCCTGGATGTCTACTTTCCAACGCCGTTGAGAGCGCGCCAATTGGACTTCTGTAGCTCCAGAAAATCCATTTCGAGTGCAGGGAGGTCAGGATCCAACAGCATCAGCAGTCCTTTTTCAGCCTAACTCAGATTTTTGCTCAGCTCCCTCAATTTCAACCAGAAAATACCTGAAATTACAGAAAAACACACAAACTCATAGTAAAGTCCAGAAATATGATTTTTGCCTAAAAACTAATAATATTCTACTAAAAAACTAATTAAAACATACTAAAAATCTACATGAAATTACCCCCAAAAAGCGTATAAAATATCCGCTCATCAGTGGCCTATATGGGGATATGACACGGACGCATGAGCCATGCGTCCGCGTGGTAAGGTTGTGCTTTCAGCACCAGTCCAGCACCACTCCAGCATAACTTTTGGCTATGCACCATTTTCACGTCGATTTTTATGGCACGCGGCCGCGTGGGTGACGCGGTCGCGTGGGAGACCAAAGTTCCCACATGACGCGGTTGCGTGAGCGACGCGGTCGTGTGGGGTCAAGTTATGCTAAAGGCGTGCCTCCAGCCACGCTTTCGCGTGACTCTCTGTTCAATTATTTTCTCCCCAACGCACTAGTGACGCGGACGCGTCAGCGACGCTGCCGCGTCGTGTGCGATTTTTTTTCATATGCAGATGCAAATGCAGTGCTGATATGGATGATATGAATAATTCCAGGTTCAATAAAAATTCAAAAACAGACTAAAATTAAAACTAAAAAGAGAACGATCATACCATGGTGGGTTGTCTCCCACCTAGCACTTT
Source organism: Arachis stenosperma (assembly GCF_014773155.1). Lineage (NCBI taxonomy): Eukaryota > Viridiplantae > Streptophyta > Magnoliopsida > Fabales > Fabaceae > Arachis > Arachis stenosperma. The sequence continues at coordinate 125,237,659 of NC_080385.1, read as the reverse complement.
TAGTTAAAGTCCTTAAGTTGTACATTTGATGAGCTCCTTGTTATGGTGGCTTATGCTTGTACTGATCCAGGAATCTCCACAAATGTTTGCAATTCCAATATCCTCTGGGATCCCAAATCTTGTTTCTGCACCCGTCTTCAAGTTGATTATCATGATTCCATCCGGGTGGTTCAACTTTAGAATTCTCACTGAAGTAACCAAACAGTTTCCTAGACCCATTCAGCTGAGCTCTATACCAACCTTTGCATTTAAACTTTGAGCTTCCAACCATAATGAACTTTGCAGGACAATTCTTGCCACTGATCATCTTCCTCTTGCTCTTAATGCCACAGAGAGCTCTAAGTTGACCATCCGTCTCCAGTAGCCCATATTCAAGTGGGATTAAAAAGATAAGGGATATGACTTTTACCCACTTGAATGTTGTGAAGGATGATTGAAACTGTTCCGAGGGTTACCTGAAACTGTAGGTCGATCTCGATCGAGATCTTCTGTGTTGGTCGGAGCCGACGTGTCCGGCAGGTGTATAGCGGCCAGAGCTGGTGTGTCTGACTTGTGGGACTGAAAGTGCTGCTGATCCTTCGTCTCTGGAGGGTGGGGGTACCTGCAAGGGACTCCGATGCTTAAGTTAGTAAGGGTATTAAGCAGGTATTGAGTAGAATCAGAGTATGAGTTATACCTGGGTGCTCCAGTGTATTTATAATGGTGTGGAGTGACCTTTTTGGATAAGATAAGTTAGTTATCTTATCTTATCTTTATCTTTTGAGAGAGGTCATCTTATCTTTAAGGGAACCGCCCTTCTCTTGTAGGCTTGGGCTGCCTTAGGATCTGGGGCGTGTTCCTCTATTTGGGCCCTTTGTTTAGGCTTTCTCGTGACTTGACCGAGCTCTTTGAGAAGAGGTCGGATTGTCCTAACCTGAAGAGATCAGTCGCTTTGTCTGTAGAATATCTGATGCCAAGGCATCTTAGGCTAGTTTCACTAGCATTTTTCTGTTAGTTTTAGTTGTTTTATGCATTTTCTTGAGCTTAAAGTAACCAAGAATGGTTAAATGAATACCAAAGCAATGAACCATCCAAACAGTATGATTTTGATGCAAATTTCATGAGTTTTTAGTTATATTACTTGAATGTTATGAATGAAAGATTTCTCATGAAATTTTGCAAGACTTTGATGTAGTTGTTTGGATGATTTCAGGGAAGAAGAGGCTAGGCAAGGAAGCAACAAAATCAATAAAGGAAGCTTGAATATCACATGTGGAGTTTAAGCTCCAGTTTAAGCTTAAACTGGAGCTTAAATGCCAAAATCATGAAAGCTGAGGAAAGGGCTGAAAGTGGCATTTAACCTCCAGTTTAACCTTAAACTGGAAGTTAAACGCCAGAATTGAAAGCACCAGGGAGCCATTTCCACGTTTAAGCTCCAGTTTAACCTTAAACTGGAGCTTAAACGTGTTCGACCATTCTCCTCCAGGGTTGCGTTTTGCATTTCCACGTGTTCGACCTTTACCCTCCAGGATGGCTTTCCTCCATTTCCACGTTTAAGCTCCAGTTTAAGCTTAAACTGGAGCTTAAACGTGTTCGACATTTCTCCTCCAGGGTTGCTTTCTTCCATTCCCACGTTTAAGCTTCAGTTTAACCTTAAACTGAAGCTTAAACGTGTTCGACAATTCCACACTCCAGGGTTGCCTTCTTCCATTTCCACGTTTAAGCTTCAGTTTAACCTTAAACTGAAGCTTAAACGTGTTCGACCTATATCACCTCCAGGAGTGTCCAACGTTTAAGTTGCAGTTTAAGCTTAAACTGCAACTTAAACGCCATTAATTTAAAAGGTTTCTGGGCCAAGAGATTGCAGTTTAAGTTAGCATTTGAGCACAAAACATTAACTTAAACGTACTCTGGTATGAAACCCAATTGAATATCATGGTTTATGGGATTGGGCCTGAAGAATTGATGAGTCTGGAATTTCAATTTGTTGAGTCATGTGTCATACTTGATTATCACTAAGTTGGCTCAATGAATGTTGCAGAATTGGATCAGCAGCCTCATCAGATTATGGATCATAAACCCAAAGCAAAAGGAGTCAGGGAAAGGCCTCAAAGCCCAAGAAACACAACAGAAGCTCAATTTAGAAAGTGTATAAAAGGATAGAATTTAAGTTAGTAGGGGACTTTTTTTTTACTTGGAGACTTTTGATCATTTTTCTAGTTTTCATACTTTTTGCAATTGAATTCAGAGCTATGACTCACTAAACCCTTCATGGGTTAGGGAGCTCTATTGTAATTCAATGAATCAATAATAGTTTTTATCTTCTTCTTCAATCTTTTCTCTTGAATTTTGTTAGAAAGCTTCTCGATCTAATTCCATTAGTTAGTGTCTTGGGAAAGAAAACTATCCATAATTGGAATCCTTCGGAACCTTGGGAAAGGAAGGAGGATTCATGCTAGAAAAGCTTTCACAGTGAATTGAATTGGGGTTTGGATGGATATTGTGACATGTATCCTACCAAATTGTGGTTCATGAAACTGTGTGGTATAATCAGTGATCGAGCATCATCTCTTCTTATGAACATTTAAACCAAGGGATTGGGAATTTGTTTGTTTTTAGAGAGAATTGGTGAGTGGTGCACAAAATTGTGATCACTACAACACAAAACAATCCCTAGTAATGGCTCCAAAGACTTGGTGCTCAATACCATGGCATAAACACAACTTCGCACAACTAACCAGCAAGTGCACTGGGTCGTCTAAGTAAAACCTTACGCGAGTAAGGGTCGATCCCACGGAGATTGGTGGTATGAAGCAAGCTATGGTCCCTTGTAAATCTCAGTCAGTCAGACTCAAATGGGTATAGTGATAAACGAATAAAGCATAAAGATAAAGATAGAGATACTTATGTGTATCATTGGTAAGAACTTCAGATAAGCCCGCCTGCTAGGAGTTTGAAGCACGTCACAGTCATTCAATCATTGAATCCTACTCAGAATACCACAGACAAGGTTAGACCTTCCGGATTCTCTTGAATGCCGCCATCAGTTCTCGCCTATACCACGAAGACTCTGATCTCACGAATGGCTGGCTCGTTTGTCAGACGAGCACTCGGTTGTCAGGCGATCAACCATGCTCGTGTATCAAGAATCCAAGAGATAAACACTAGAGCCTTGTTGCTTGTAGAACAATAGTGGTTGTCAGTCACTTTGTTCGAGTGAGAATGATGATGAGCGTCACATAATCATCACATTCATCAAGTTCTTGAGTGCAAATGAATATCTTGGACAAAGAACAAGCGGAATTGAATAGAAGAACAATAGTAATTGCATTAATACTCGAGGTACAGCAGAGCTCCACACCTTAATCTATGGTGTGTAGAAACTCCACCGTTGAAAATACATAAGAACAGGGTCTAGGCATGGCCGAATGGCCAGCCTCCCAAATGATCTAAGATAGCATGAAACTCAAAGATAGCTACCAAGATTCTTAGATGTCAAATACAATAGTAAAAGGTCCTACTTATAGAAAACTAGTAGCCTAAGGTGTACATAGATGAGTAAATGACATAAAAATCCACTTCGGCCCACTTGGTGTGTGCTTGGCTGAGCGATGAAGCATTTTCGGTAGAGACTCTTCTTGGAGTTAAACGCCAGCTTTTATGCCAGTTTGGGCGTTTAACTCCCAATTAGGTGCCAGTTCCGGCGTTTAACGCTGGATTTCTGTATCCACTTCGGGCCCACTTGGTGTGTGCTTGGCTGAGCGATGAAGCATTTTCGTGTAGAGACTCTTCTTGGAGTTAAACGCCAGCTTTTATGCCAGTTTGGGCGTTTAACTCCCAATTAGGTGCCAGTTCCGGCGTTTAACGCTGGTTTCTGTAGGTGACTTTGAACGCCGGTTTGGGCCATCAAATCTTGGGCAAAGTATGGACTATCATTAATTGCTGGGAAGCCCAGATGTCTACTTTCCAACGCCGTTGAGAGCGCGCCAATTGGGCTTCTGTAGCTCCAGAAAATCCACTTCGAGTGCAGGGAGGTCAGAATCAACAGCATCTATATCCTTTCAGTCTCTGAATCAGATTTTTTCTCAGGTCCTCAATTTCAGCCAGAAAATACCTGAAATCACAGAAAAAATCCACTTCGAGTGCAGGGAGGTCAGAATCCAACAGCATCTATAGTCCTTTTCAGTCTCTGAATCAGATTTTTTCTCAGGTCCCTCAATTTCAGCCAGAAAATACCTGAAATCACAGAAAAACACACAAACTCATAGTAAAGTCCAGAAAAGTGAATTTTAACTAAAAACTAATAAAAATATACTAAGAACTAACTAGATCATACTAAAAACATACTAAAAACAATGCCAAAAAGCGTACAGATTATCCGCTCATCGCAACACCAAACTTAAATTGTTGCTTGTCCCCAAGCAACTGAAGATCAAATAAGATAAAAAGAAGAGAATATGCAATGAACTCCAAAAACATCTATGAAGATTAGTATTAATTAGATGAGCGGGGCTTTCAGCTTTTTGCCTCTGAATAGTTTTGGCATCTCACTTTATCCCTTGGAACTTAGAATGATTGGCTTCTTTAGGAACTCAGAATCCAGATAGTGTTATTGATTCTCCTAGTTAAGTATGATGATTCTTGAACACAGCTACTTATTGAGTCTTGGCTGTGGCCCAAAGCACTCTGTCTTCCAGTATTACCACCGGATACATACATGCCACAGACACATAATTGGGTGAACCTTTTCAGATTGTGACTCAGCTTTGCTAAAGTCCCTAATTAGAGGTGTCCAGGGTTCTTAAGCACACTCTTATTGCCTTGGATCACAACTTTATTTCTTTCTTTTTTTTTTCTTTCTTTCTTTTTCGTTTTTTTTTTCGCCTCTTTTTCTTGCTTCAAGAATCATTTTTATGATTTTTCAGATCCTCGGTAACATGTCTCCTTTTTCATCATTCTTTCAAGAGCCAATATTCATGAATCACAAATTCAAAAGACATATGCACTGTTCAAGCATACATTCAGAGAACAAAAGTGTTGCCACCACATCAAAATAATTAAACTGTTATAAAATTCAAAATTCATGCAATTCTTTTCTTTTTCAATTAAGAACATTGTTTATTTAAGAAAGGTGATGGATTCATAGGACATTTATAACTTTAAGGCATAGACACTAAGACACTAATGATCATAAGCCACAAACATGGACAAACATAAGCACTAAATTTCGAAAAACAAGAAAATAAAGAACAAGGAAATCAAAGAACGGGTCCACCTTAGTGATGGCGGCTCTTTCTTCCTCTTGAAGATCCTATGGAGTGTTTGAGCTCCTCAATGTCTCTTCCTTGTCTTTGTTGCTCCTCTCTCATGATTCTTTGATCTTCTCTAATTTCATGGAGGAGAATGGAGTGTTCTTGGTGCTCCACCCTTAGTTGTCCCATGTTGGAACTCATTCTCCTAGGGATCAATGGTGATGTCTCCCTCTATGTCAACTCCAACTGAATAACAGAGGTGACAGATGAGGTGAGAAAAGGCTAACCTTGCCAAGGTGGAAGACTTGTCCGCCATCTTATAAAGCTCTTGATTTATGATCTCATGAACTTCCACTTCTTCTCCAATCATGATGCTATGAATCATGATGGCCCGGTCTAGAGTAACTTCGGACCGGTTGCTAGTTGGAATGATTGAGCGTTGGATAAACTCCAACCATCCTCTAGCCACGGGTTTGAGGTCATGCCTTCTCAATTGAACCGGCTTGCCTCTTGAATCTCTCTTCCATTGTGCGTCCTCTTCACATATGACTGTGAGGACTTGGTCCAACCTTTGATCAAAGTTGACCCTTCTAGTGTAAGGATTTCATCTCCTTGCATATAGGCAAGTTGAATGCTATCCTTACATTTTCCGGACTAAAATCCAGTATTTCCCCCGAACCATAGTAAGATAGTTCTTTGGATCCGGGTTCACACTTTGATCATGGTTCTTGGTGATCCATGCATTGGCATAGAACTCTTGAACCATCAAGATTCCGACTTGTTGAATGGGGTTGGCAAGCACTTCCAACCTCTTTTCGGATCTCATGGCGGATCTCCGGATATTCACCCTTTTTGAGTGAAAAGGGGACCTCGGGATCACCTTCTTCAAGGCCACAACTTCATAGAAGTGGTCTTGATGCACCCTTGAGATGAATACTATCCATCTCCCATGACTCGGAGGTGGTAGCTTTGCCTTCCCTTTCCTCTTTCTAGAGGTTTCTCCGGCCTGGATGCCATAAATGGTTATGGAAAAACAAAAAAGCAACGCTTTTACCACACCAAACTTAAATGTTTGCTCGTCCTCGAGCAAAAGAAGAAAGAAGAGTAGAAGAGAAGAAATGAGGAAGGGAATGGTGGTGTATTCGGCCAAAGAGATGGAGAAGTGGTGTTTAGGTTGTGTGAAAATGAGGGGGAAGAAGGTTTATATAGGAGAGGGGGGAGATGGGGTTCGGCCATTATGGGTGGGTTTAGGAGGGAAGGTGTTTGAATTTGAAGGGTGAGGTTGGTGGGGTTTTATGAAGGATGGATGTGAGTGGTGAAGAGAAAGATGGGATTTGATAGGTGAGGGGTTTTTGGGGAAGAGGTGTTGAGGTGATTGGTGAATGGGGGAAGAAGAGAGAGAGAGTGGTGGGGTTGGTGGGGATCCTGTGGGGTCCACAGATCCTGAGGTGTCAAGGAAAAGTCATCCCTGCACCAAATGGCATCAAAAATCACGTTTTGAGCCATTTCTGGCGTTAAACGCCGGGCTGGTGCCCATTCCTGGCGTTTAACGCCAGGTTCTTGCCCTTTTCTGGCGTTTAACGCCAGTCTGGTGCCCCTTTCTGGCGTTAAACGCCCAAAATGGTGCCAGACTGGGCGTTAAACGCCCAACTGCTAGCCTCACTGGCGTTTAAACGCCAGTGAGTTCTTCCTCCAGGGTGTGCTATTTTTCTTCCTGTTTTTCATTCTGTTTTTGCTTTTTCAATTAATTTTGTGACTTCTTATGATCATCAACCTACAAAATAAAATAAAATAACAAAGAAATAAATAAATATAACATTGGGTTGCCTCCCAACAAGCGCTTCTTTAATGTCAGTAGCTTGACAGAGGGCTCTCATGGAGCCTCACAGATACTCAGAGCAATGTTGGAACCTCCCAACACCAAACTTAGAGTTTGAATGTGGGGGTTCAACACCAAACTTAGAGTTTGGTTGTGGCCTCCCAACACCAAACTTAGAGTTTGACTGTGGGGGCTCTTCTTGACTCTGATTTGAGAGAAGCTCTTCATGCTTCCTCTCCATGGTGACAAAGGGATATCCTTGAGTCTTAAACACAAAGGATTCTTCATTCACTTGAATGAACAGTTCACCTCTATCAACATCAATCACAGCCTTTGCTGTGGCTAGGAAGGGTCTGCCAAGGATGATGTTTTCATCCATGCACTTCCCAGTCTCTAGAACTATGAAATCAGTAGGGATGTAATGGTCTTCAATCTTAACCAAGACATTCTCTACAAGTCCATAAGCTTGTTTTCTTGAGTTGTCTGCTATCTCTAATGAGATTCTTGCAGCTTGTACCTCAAAGATCCCTAGCCTCTCCATTACAGAGAGAGGCATGAGGTTTACACTTGACCATAAGTCACACAGAGCCTTCTTGAAGGTCATGGTGCCTATGGTACAAGGTAGGGAAAACTTCCCAGGATCTTGTCTCTTTTGAGGTAATTTCTGCCTAGACAAGTCATCCAGTTCTTTGGTGAGCAAAGGAGGTTCATTCTCCCAAGTCTCATTTCCAAATAACTTGTCATTTAGCTTCATGATTGCTCCAAGGTATTTAGCAACTTGCTCTTCAGTGACATACTCATCCTCTTCAGAGGAAGAGTACTCATCAGAGCTCATGAAAGGCAGAAGTAAGTCCAATGGAATCTCTATGGTCTCATTTTAAGCCTCAGATTCCCATGGTTCCTCATTGGGGAACTCATTGGAGGTCAGTGCACGCCCATTGAGGTCTTCCTCAGTGGCGTTCACTTCCTCCCCTTCCTCTCCATATTTGGCCATATTGATGGCCTTGCACTCTCCTTTTGGGTTTTCTTCTGTATTGCTTGGGAGAGTACTTGGAGGGAGTTCAGTAACTTTCTTGCTCAGCTGTCCCACTTGTGCCTCCAAATTCCTAATGGAGGACCTTGTTTCAGTCATGAAACTTTGAGTGGTTTTGATTAGATCAGAGACCATGGTTGCTAAGTCAGAGGGGTTCTGCTTAGGATTCTCTGTCTGTTGCTGAGAAGATGATGGAAAAGGCTTGCCATTGCTAAACCTGTTTCTTCCACCATTATTGTTGTTGAAACCCTGTTGGGGTTTCTCTTGATTTTTCCATGAGAAATTGGGGTGATTTCTCCATGAAGAATTATAGGTGTTTCCATAGGGTTCTCCTAGGTAATTCACCTCTTCCATTGAAGGGTTCTCAGGATCATAAGCTTCTTCCTTAGATGAAGCATCCGTAGTACTGCTTGGTGCATTTTGCATTCCAGACAGACTTTGAGAAATCAAATTGACTTGTTGAGTCAATATCTTATTCTGAGCCAAAATGGCGTTCAGAGTATCAATCTCAAGAACTCCTTTCTTCTGACTTGTCCCATTGTTCACAGGATTCCTTTCAGAAGTGTACATGAATTGGTTATTTGCAACCATTTCAATTAGCTCTTGAGCTTCTGTAGGCGTCTTCTTCAGATGAAGAGATCCTCCAGCAGAGCTATCCAAAGACATCTTGGATAGTTCAGAGAGACCATCATAGAAAATACCTATGATGCTCCATTCAGAAAGCATGTCAGAAGGACATTTTCTGATTAATTGTTTGTATCTTTCCCAAGCTTCATAGAGGGATTCTCCATCCTTCTGTCTGAAGGTTTGGACTTCCACTCTAAGCTTACTCAGTTTTTGAGGTGGAAAGAACTTTGCCAAGAAGGCATTGACTAGCTTTTTCCAAGAGTCCAGGCTTTCTTTAGGTTGTGAGTTCAACCATATTCTAGCTCTGTCTCTTACAGCAAAAGGGAATAGCATCAGTCTATAGACCTCAGGGTCAACCCCATTAGTCTTGACTGTGTCACAGATTTGCAAGAATTCAGCTAAGAACTGATGAGGATCTTCCATTGGAAGTCCATGGAACTTGCAATTCTGTTGCATTAGAGAAACTAATTGAGGCTTAAGCTCAAAGTTGTTTGCTCCAATGGCAGGGATAGGGATGCTTCTCCCATAGAAGTCGGGAGTAGGTGCAGTAAAGTCACCCAGCACCTTCCTTGCATTGTTGGCATTGTTGTTGTTTTCGGCTGCCATGTCTTCTTCTTCTTTGAAGAATTCGGTCAGGTCCTCTACTGAGAGTTGTGCCTTAGCTTCTCTTAGCTTTCGCTTCAAGGTCCTTTCAGGTTCAGGGTCAGCTTCAACAAGAATGCCTTTGTCTCTGCTCCTGCTCATATGAAAGAGAAGAGAACAAGAAAATGTGGAATCCTCTATGTCACAGTATAGAGATTCCTTGAGGTGTCAGAAGAACAGAAAAATAGAAGAGAGAGGTAGAAGAATTCGAACTTTAGTCAGATAGAGTTCGAATTGTGCATTGAGAAGGAGTGGTACTCCATAAATAGAAGGATGTGAGAAGAGGGGAAGAGATTTTCGAAAATTAAGTGAAAAAGTTTAAAAACATTTTGAAAAACTTTAATTGATTTTCGAAAACCAAGAGTGGAAAAAAAATCAAGTACTTTTTGAAGAAGATTTTGAAATTAGAAATTAAAAAGATATGATTAAAAACTATTTTGAAAAAGATGTGATTAAAAAGGTTTGATTGAAAAGTTATGGTTTTAAAAAGATGTGATTGAGAAGATATGATTTGAAAAACATTTTAAAAAGATTTGATTTTAAAAATTGATGACTTGCCTAACAAGAAAAGATATGATTCAAACTTTAAACCTTTCTCAACAGAAAAGGCAATATACTTGAGATGTTCAATCAAATCATTAATTGTTAGTAAGTATCTTTGAAAAAGGAAAGAAATTGATTTTGAAAGCATTTGATTGAAAAGATATGATTTGAAAAAGATTTGATTTTGAAAAACTTTGAAAACTTGAAAAAAATTTGATTTGAAAACAAAATCCTCCCCCTTGTGCCATCCTGGCGTTAAACGCCCAGAATGGTATCCATTCTGGCGTTTAACGCCCAAAATGCTACCTTTTTGGGCGTTAAACGCCCAACCAGGTACCCTGGCTGGCGTTTAAACGCCAGTCTGTCCTTCTTCACTGGGCGTTTTAAACGCCCAGTTTTTCTGTGTAATTCCTCTGCTGCATGTTCTGAATCTTCAGTCCCCTGTACTATTGACTTGAAAATAGAACCAAGATCAAATAAACAAGGCATGCAAGACACCAAACTTAAGATTAGACACTAGACTCAAACAAAAAACATAAAATATTTTTGGTTTTTATGATTTTGTAAATTTTTTTGTGCTTTTTTCGAAAATTATATTGAAGTAGAAAATAAAGGTTTCAGAATTCTCAATTTGATTTCCAGGAATCATTGCAATGCTAGTCTAAGACTCCGGTCCAGGAATTAGACATGGCTTCACAGCCAGCCAAGCTTTCAAAGAAAGCTTCGGTCCAAAACACTAGACATGGCCAATGGCCAGCCAAGCCTTAGTAGATCATTGCTCCAATAGCAAGATTGATAGAAATCAACAAGCTCTTGTGATGATCAGTTGAAACCTCGGTCCAATAAGATTAGACATGGCTTCTCAGCCAGCCAGATTTCAACAGATCATCATGAAACACTAGAACTCATTCTTAAGAACTCTGAAGAAAAATACCTAATCTAAGCAACAAGATGAACCGTCAGTTGTCCATACACAAGAACAATCCCCGGCAACGGCGCCAAAAACTTGGTGCACGAAATTGTGATCACTACAACACAAAACAATCCCTAGTAATGGCTCCAAAGACTTGGTGCTCAATACCATGGCATAAACACAACTTCGCACAACTAACCAGCAAGTGCACTGGGTCGTCCAAGTAATAAACCTTACGCGAGTAAGGGTCGATCCCACGGAGATTGGTGGTATGAAGCAAGCTATGGTCACCTTGTAAATCTCAGTCAGGCAGACTCAAATGGGTATAGTGATAAACGAATAAAGCATAAAGATAAAGATAGAGATACTTATGTGTATCATTGGTAAGAACTTCAGATAAGCGTATGAAGATGTTTTCCCTTCCGTCTCTCTGCTTTCCTACTGTCTTCATCCAATCCTTCTTACTCCTTTCCATGGCAAGCTTATGCAAGGGTTTCACCGTTGTCAGTGGCTACCTCCCATCCTCTCAGTGAAAACGTTTGCCTATGCTCTGTCACAACATGGGGTAATCAGCTGTCGGTTCTCGGTCAGGCCGGAATAAAATCCATCGATTCTTTTGCGTCTGTCACTAACGCCCCGCCTGCTAGGAGTTTGAAGCACGTCACAGTCATTCAATCATTGAATCCTACTCAGAATACCACAGACAAGGTTAGACCTTCCGGATTCTCTTGAATGCCGCCATCAGTTCTCGCCTATACCACGAAGACTCTGATCTCACGGAATGGCTGGCTCGTTTGTCAGACGAGCACTCGGTTGTCAGGCGATCAACCATGCATCGTGTATCAAGAATCCAAGAGATAAACACTAGAGCCTTGTTGCTTGTAGAACAAGAGTGGTTGTCAGTCACTTTGTTCATGAGTGAGAATGATGATGAGCGTCACATAATCATCACATTCATCAAGTTCTTGAGTGCAAATGAATATCTTGGACAAAGAACAAGCGGAATTGAATAGAAGAACAATAGTAATTGCATTAATACTCGAGGTACAGCAGAGCTCCACACCTTAATCTATGGTGTGTAGAAACTCCACCGTTGAAAATACATAAGAACAGGGTCTAGGCATGGCCGAATGGCCAGCCTCCCAAATGATCTAAGATAGAATGAAACTCAAAGATAGCTACCAAGATTCTTAGATGTCAAATACAATAGTAAAATGTCCTACTTATAGAAAACTAGTAGCCTAAGGTGTACATAGATGAGTAAATGACATAAAAATCCACTTCCGGGCCCACTTGGTGTGTGCTTGGGCTGAGCAATGAAGCATTTTCGTGTAGAGACTCTTCTTGGAGTTAAACGCCAGCTTTTATGCCAGTTTGGGCGTTTAACTCCCAATTAGGTGCCAGTTCCGGCGTTTAACGCTGGAATTTCTGTAGGTGACTTTGAACGCCGGTTTGGGCCATCAAATCTTGGGCAAAGTATGGATTATCATATATTTCTGGAAAGCCCAGGATGTCTACTTTCCAACGCCGTTGAGAGCGCGCCAATTGGGCTTCTGTAGCTCCAGAAAATCCACTTCGAGTGCAGGGAGGTCAGAATCCAACAGCATCTACAGTCCTTTTCAGTCTCTGAATCAGATTTTTGCTCAGGTCCCTCAATTTCAGCCAGAAAATACCTGAAATCACAGAAAAACACACAAACTCATAGTAAAGTCCAGAAAAGTGAATTTTAACTAAAAACTAATAAAAATATACTAAGAACTAACTAGATCATACTAAAAACATACTAAAAACAATGCCAAAAAGCGTACAAATTATCCGCTCATCAGTGAGCCAAGGGATTGGGATCCAATCATATAAGATTGCCAAGCAAAATTCAATGAATGCATTGGTTGAGGAAGGGATAAAACGTTTTGATTCGGAGATCTCAATATCTCCTGAAACCCAATGAATTCCCCATTTCTGATCTACCATTTTCTCTTTATATTCTGCAATTAAAGTCATGCAATCACCCTGATCCCCTTTTAATTTCAGCAATTTAGCTTCTAGCTCTTTAATTCATGCAATTTAAGATTCCGCACTTTTAATTTCTTGCCATTTACGTTTCCCGCCAATTTTACATTCCGCAACTCTCATCTAAATCTTGATTCCGCTCAACTAGAACACACTTCCAATCCGAATTGCTCACTCAACCAATCCTTGTGGGATTCGACCTCACTCTATTGTGAGTTTTTACTTGACGATAACCGGTGCACTTGCCGGAAGGAATTTTTGCCGATCGTGCAATTTCCTAAATCGTAGCTATCAAGTTTATAGCAACATCAAGTTTATGGCGCCGTTGCCGGGGATTGGTTTTCAATTGACAATTCTCAAATTGGAAGTTAACTAGATTGAGCATTTTTCTTGTTTTGTTAATTCAGTTCAAGTTACTTGTTGAATTTTAATTTCTGCACTCTGTTACTTGCTTTCTTTCTTTATGCCTTTAAATTCAAGCAACTAACTCACTGACCCACTAACTATTTGAATTAATTCCTCAACTGCTCTAACCATACTCTTCCATTAACCAAGAGTATTTCACTTGTTTGTTGCCTGTGCTGTGTTCTTGTATGACAGGTAGGAGAGGAGAGACATCAACTCATCCATATACCAAACCAGAGAGGACCCTTCATAAACTTAGAAGGGAAGCAAGAGGGAAGAGAGTACTCGGAGAAGAAGAATCTGAAGGAGAATCTGAGGACAATTTTGAGGAAGCTCTAGATCTCAACATGGATAGAGAAGTTCACAACCATGAGAGAGCTGATGGAAACAATGCCATTTCCGAGAGGAGGGTTCTTAGTTCATACATAAACCCAACCTCTGGGAATTGTGGTAGCAGCATTCAGAAACCACCCATTCAGGCCAACAATTTTGAACTCAAACCACAGCTAATATCACTGGTGGAGAATCATTGTTCATTTGGTGGGAGTGCTAATGAAGATCCAAACCAACATCTCACAAAATTCCTGAGAATTTGCGACACTGTGAAGTCCAATGGAGTCTAGGAAGATGCCTATAAACTGCTCTTGTTCCCATTTTCACTTAGGGACAAGGCAGCTAAGTGGCTGGAATCATTCCCAAGGGGGAGCCTAACAACCTGGGATGACATGGAAAGCAAGTTTCTGGCACGTTTCTACCCCCCACAAAAGGTCAATAGGCTTCGATCTGAGGTTCAGACTTTTAGACAACAAGATGGTGAAACTCTCTACGAGGCATGGGAGAGGTTCAAGGATTTGACAAGGAAATGCCCACCATACATGTTCCATGACTGGGTACAATTGCATATTTTCTATGATGGACTTTCTTATGAATCAAGGAAGGCTATAGACCATTCATCAGGAGGTTCATTGAACAGGAAAAAGACTATGGAAGAAGCCATTGAAGTGATTGAGACAGTGGCTGAGAATGAGTACTACTATGCTTCAGAGAGACACAACACTAAGGGAGTCATGGAGCTGAACCATGTAGATACAATTCTTGCCCAAAACAAGGTGTTTGCCAAGCAACTAGCAGAGCTCACCAGGAAATTAGAAACAAATCAAGTGGCTGCAATACACACACAAGATCAAGAGGAAGTAAGCACTGAAGGAGGTGATTGGGAAGAGGCCAACTATGTGGGAAATCAACAAAGGCAACCATATGATCCACATTCCAACACTTACAACCCAGGCTGGAAAAACCACCCAAACTTTGGGTGGGGAAACCAGCAAAACCAACATAACAAGTCCACATACCAAAACTCCAACCAAAGATCATACCAAGCCACACAAAACACTTACTCCCAACCACCATATCATGGCCAAAATAATCAACCTGCCCAACCTAATCTGAACCAACAATTTCAAGATCAATTAAACAGGATAGAAGGAATGCTCGCAAATATGGGTCAGGACATAAGTGAGTTGAAAAGCTTTAGGGATGATGTGAGATCTACCTTAAGGAACCATGGTGAAAAACTCAAGAGGATGGAGTCTCGAGTAGGAGAGCTATCTCAACAGGCCCCTAAGTCAACTGCAGTGTTCCCTAGTGACACAGAAAAGAATCCTAAAGGGGAACAAAAGGGAGTGAGATGGGAAGAATGCAAGGCCATCGCCATATTGAAGGAAGTCTCAGAAGAAGAAGGAATCAGACCCTCAGAACAGGAGCCAGAAATCTTGAAGGAAGGTGTGGAAGAAGCTAAGCAGGAAAGTGAAACTGAGCAAGCCAAGGAACTGCAAAATAAAGGCATGCTGGAAACATACCAACCAAAAGCACCATTTCCTCAGAGGTTAGGAGGAGGTGAAAAAGGGAAAACATATTCAAGGTTTTTAGAGACATTTAAGTCTCTCCATATCAATATTCCCTTTCTTGAGATTCTCCAGCAGATGCCTACACATATCAAGTATTTGAAGGAATTGCTGAGCAAGAAAAGAGTTTTGAAGGGAGGACAAACTGTAATAATGAACAAAGAATACAGTGCCCTCATCAAGAAGGACATAGTCTCTAAGAAAACAGACCCAGGAAGTTTTTATATCCCCTGCATCATAGGGGAAACAAAAATTGACAGAGGATTCTGTGATCTAGGAGCTAGCATAAATGTGATGCCTCTGACTCTTATGAAGAGGCTACAACTGAATGAGGTGAGATCCACTGATGTAATCATACAACTGGCTGACAAAACTCAGAAGCAAGCTGAAGGGGTAGTTGAGAATGTGCTGGTGAAAGTGGGAAATTATTTCTTCCCCACAAACTTTGTCATTTTGGACATGGAGGAAAGCTACCTACACCCTATCATTCTGGGAAGGCCATTTCTAGCCACTGCTAGAGCGCTCATAGATGTAGAACAAGGAGAGCTAATTTTGAGAATACATGATGAACAGCTCATTTTCCATGTTTTCAAACCTGCATCTGAGCCTGAACCAGAACCTGAAAAGCCTAAGGATGATAGTAGCCATCTGTGTTTGGAGGAAAGCAATCCAGCAGCTGAAACTCTGAAACAGTCCTTGGAAGGCAAACAAGAATTGCAAGAGTTAAAGCCACAAGAATCAATAGAAACAGATCAGAAGGATCCTCCTGGCATAAGGGTCAATGAAGAAATCCTCAAGAGAGAGGGAAGAATTGTAAAGAAATTGCCAAGAGGGTGGAGAAACAAGAAAATTCCCACTGAAGGTTTCTCTCCGGGAGATAAAGTGATATCAAGTCATTATCTGCCAATCCCACCTGGCCTCAAAACCATTCCTTCCCAGCTCCCTCAAGTGTTCACAATCAGGAAAGTTCTTTCTATGGAACATTTGGAAATCATGAAGGAATCAAATGGGGACGTTTTCATAGTGAGAGGAGAGGACATCAAGCACTACAATCCACCCTAACAAGGGACAACCGTCAAGCTAATGACGTTAAAGAAGCGCTTGTTGGGAGGCAACCCAACCTGAGGTAATACTCCTTTGCTGTTTCTTTTATTTGTTTCAATAAAAAGGTGAAGTAGTTTCTGTGCATTGCAAAGAATTAAGTTTGGTGTTTCACACCAAATAATGAATTAGTGGATCAATAATTCAAAGGGGAATGTGTGACTCTAAGTTTGGTGTTCCACCATACAGATCAACTGAACACAACAACATTTGAATTATATGAAAGGAACAACCAGTCTAAGCAATCACAGAAATGCTTAAAATCCTTAGCAGCAACTTCATTCCAAGGAGAATTCAAGGATTCAAAGAGCAGAGGAGTAAGTAGGAGACTAAGTTTGGTGTTCACACACCAACTTAAGACTCAGACACTTGCCCATACATAGTTGAGCTAACCACTCAAGTGCTTGAGAAGCAAGCAACTTCATCACTCTTTGCAGGAAAGGAAACAAGGATCTTAGAAAGAACATGAAGCAACAACTAGGAGAAGAAGGAGAAATCAAATTGTTTCCTGGCAACAAAGAGAAAACAAGAAATTTCACAAGGTGGTGTTGTTCCTTGACCATTCTTTAAAAGGCAAACAAAAGCATGCTTGTTCTGGTTTAAACTGTAATTGTTGAATCTTTCTGGAATGTGAAGTTTTTAGTATGAGTGTTGGTTTACTGCTTTGAATAAAGTGAATGCCTAGATGTTTGGATATAACTTCACATTCTTAAACAAATGCTTGCCATGCTTGTTCTGTTTCCAAAAATAAAAGAAAAGTTCGAACAAAAGTAACTTGGCTCAATTAGTGACAAATCAAGTAGAATTAAGTGGTGGTATGCATGCTTGATTGTTTAGTCAGATCACTGGAAATTGAGTGTAGAATTATCATTTTTGTGTAGAAGTTTGAATACTGTCTATGGATCTTGATGAATAAATGTCTTTGGCCATGAAAAAGAAAGAAAAAGAAGAAGAAAAAGCCACTGAAAAAGGGCAACCAAAAAGCAAAAAAATTGAGAAAATAAGCTAGGCACCAATGGTTTGAACTTCTGAGACAAATGCCTGTGGTGTTTATGTATTAAGGATATGCTTGGATGAATAGGTTCTGAGGAGTGTTTCAACACTTGGTAACTTGGGTTAACTAACCCGGGATTATCAACCAAAAGTTCATTATCAAGAGCAACCTAAATACAAAACATTTAGTCACACAAAGAGGTGCTGGGCACCAATGTCTCAAGAAGAAATGTGAACTAAAATGCCTGTAGTGGATATGTGTAGTGCACTGATAAGAAAAAGAAAATGCCAAAGGCTTGTGCAACACATGACACTGAGCAAACAAGGAGCAAAGGAGCTCTAAGAAAAAGAAAAACAAAGAAGGGAAAAGTGCCAAAGACATAAGAATAACAAGAGGCCATAGCAGTGTTTGATGGATGCAATGAAAAAGTGATAATCTTACCTGATAAGAATGAAAAAGTGATGCTGCAACTTTCTGCATAAAACCCTTCTGATGAACTTCAAGTGCTTACTAATATAGCCAATGTAATTGCTTTCGGTTTCATACTTTCTTCTCAAGTAATTCAGGACTTGCTTAGGAACAAGCAAGTATTAAGTTTGGTGTTGTGATGCCAAGGCATCTTAGGCTAGTTTCACTAGCATTTTTCTGTTAGTTTTAGTTGTTTTATGCATTTTCTTGAGCTTAAAGTAACCAAGAATGGTTAAATGAATAACAAAGCAATGAACCATCCAAACAGTATGATTTTGATGCAAATTTCATGAGTTTTTAGTTATATTACTTGAATGCTATGAATGAAAGATTTCTCATGAAATTTTGCAAGACTTTGATGTAGTTGTTTGGATGATTTCAGGGAAGAAGAGGCTAGGCAAGGAAGCAACAAAATCAATAAAGGAAGCTTGAATATCACATGTGGAGTTTAAGCTCCAGTTTAAGCTTAAACTGGAGCTTAAACGCCAAAATCATGAAAGCTGAGGAAAGGGCTGAAAGTGGCGTTTAACCTCCAGTTTAACCTTAAACTGGAAGTTAAACGCCAGAATTGAAAGCACCAGGGAGCCATTTCCACGTTTAAGCTCCAGTTTAACCTTAAACTGGAGCTTAAACGTGTTCGACCATTCTCCTCCAGGGTTGCGTTTTGCATTTCCACGTTTAAGCTCCAGTTTAAGCTTAAACTGGAGCTTAAACGTGTTCGACCTTTACCCTCCAGGATGGCTTTCCTCCATTTCCACGTTTAAGCTCCAGTTTAAGCTTAAACTGGAGCTTAAACGTGTTCGACATTTCTCCTCCAGGGTTGCTTTCTTCCATTCCCACGTTTAAGCTTCAGTTTAACCTTAAACTGAAGCTTAAACGTGTTCGACAATTCCACACTCCAGGGTTGCCTTCTTCCATTTTCACGTTTAAGCTTCAGTTTAACCTTAAACTGAAGCTTAAACGTGTTCGACCTATATCACCTCCAGGAGTGTCCAACGTTTAAGTTGCAGTTTAAGCTTAAACTGCAACTTAAACGCCATTAATTTAAAAGGTTTCTGGGCCAAGAGATTGCAGTTTAAGTTAGCATTTGAGCACAAAACATTAACTTAAACGTACTCTGGTATGAAACCCAATTGAATATCATGGTTTATGGGATTGGGCCTGAAGAATTGATGAGTCTGGAATTTCAATTTGTTGAGTCATGTGTCATTACTTGATTATCACTAAGTTGGCTCAATGAATGTTGCAGAATTGGATCAGCAGCCTCATCAAGATTATGGATCATAAACCCAAAGCAAAAGGAAGTCAGGGAAAGGCCTCAAAGCCCAAGAAACACAACAGAAGCTCAATTTAGAAAGTGTATAAATAGGATAGAATTTAAGTTAGTAGGGGACTTTTTTTTTACTTGGAGACTTTTGATCATTTTTCTAGTTTTCATACTTTTTGCAATTGAATTCAGAGCTATGACTCACTAAACCCCTTTCATTGGGTTAGGGAGCTCTATTGTAATTCAATGAATCAATAATAGTTTTTATCTTCTTCTTCAATCTTTTCTCTTGAATTTTGTTAGAAAGCTTCTCGATCTAATTCCATTGGTTAGTTGTCTTGGGAAAGAAACTATCCATAATTGGAATCCTTCGGAACCTTGGGAAAGGAATGGAGGATTCATGCTAGAGAAGCTTTCTCACAGTGAATTGAATTGGGGTTTGGATGGATATTGTGACATGTAATCCTACCAAATTGTGGTTCATGAAACTGTGTGGTATAATCAGTGATCGAGCATCATCTCTTCTTATGAACATTTAAACTAAGGGATTGGGAATTTGTTTGTTTTTAGAGAGAATTGGTGAGCCAAGGGATTGGGATCCAATCATATGAGATTGCCAAGCAAAATTCAATGAATGCATTGGTTGAGGAAGGGATAAAACGTTTTGATTCGGAGATCTCAATATCTCCTGAAACCCAATGAATTCCCCATTTCTGATCTACCATTTTCTCTTTATATTCTGCAATTAAATTCATGCAATCACCCCGATCCCCTTTTAATTTCAGCAATTTAGCTTCTAGCTCTTAAATTCATGCAATTTAAGATTCCGCACTTTTAATTTCTTGCCATTTACGTTTCCCGCCAATTTTACATTCCGCAACTCTCATCTAAATCTTGATTCCGCTCAACTAGAACACACTTCCAATCCGAATTGCTCACTCAACCAATCCTTGTGGGATTCGACCTCACTCTATTGTGAGTTTTTACTTGACGATAACCGGTGCACTTGCCGGAAGGAATTTTTGCCGATCGTGCAATTTCCTAAATCGTAGCTATCAAGTTTATAGCAACATCAATATCCCGGGTCGGACAACTCGACCCAGGATATGAACAGTGCCCCTGCTTGAGCTCAGTCTTTTTTTTGAGATCGAGTCCTTGACTTCGGTCTTTCTTTGGTGAAGCCGAACTCAAGCATTTTGTTGACTCCTTTGTAGTAGCTTTTGAATGTAGAACGTTTCTTCTAAAAGACGCGCGCTTTTATATCGGCGCTTTTTTGGGAACGTGTGAGGGTTTAATGCCTTCTTTAATTTGAACATTAATTGCCCCGTTTCCCTTTGGCTCTTTATTTCGATTTTGAAAACCCAGAAACGGTTTCTCTCCTTTTGCCCTTTTTGTAACTTCTTTTCTCCGCTCTCTCCGCTCTCTGTTTTTTGTTTGCGCTTCTGCTTTCTTTGTGTTGCGTCGTTTGGCGTTTCTGGAGCCTGGAATTTTACGTTTCTCCCTGCGACATTGCTCTTGTTTGCGTTCTTTCTTTTGCTTGTGAGAAGGTGTTCCCAGATTTCGTCTTCCATCTTCAGTTTCTTTAAAGCTCGCTTCTCTTTCTAGGTTGGTACTAGCTTTCTTGCTTCTTTCGTAGCTTCGTCTTCAGTTTTTTTGGTGAAGTTTTGATTTTGCATGTTTGAAAGTTTGAATCTTTTCCTGGTCTTGTATTTGCTTGTCGCTGTAACATGTTTTTCCTATCTTTCTCTTATGGATTTTCTTGGCATTTCTATCGAGGCTTTCTAGGGTTTTATTGTTGCTTCTGGTTGTTTCCTGTCTGATACCGATAGAAAATCTGCATCTGTTCCTCGCTTTTGGAGATTGCTTTTTATCTAATCTTGAAAAAGGTTGTATCTTTAATGGTCTCTGCTTGGCGTGCTTGATGTTTGGGAATGCTTTTTGCTTGGTAGACTTGTAATGATTTTTTGTGTTTTTCTTTGATGAAAAGTGTTTGCTGTTTTGAATTCTTTCTGAGAAATGCTGGGATGCAAGCTGTAGATTTTTCCTGGAAACGTTGCTTTGTTACTGCCTCCAAAGGATGCTGATCGGGGTAAAACTTGTCTCTCAACAAATTTCCATTCGGCAAGTGTACCGAATTTGTCGTCAAGTAAAAACTCACAATAGAGTGAGGTCGAATCCCACAGGGATTGATTGATCAAGCAACTTTAATTAGAGGAATGATCTAGTTGAGCGAATCCATGAATAGAGTTGATAATTGCAGAAATTAAAATGGCGAGAAAGTAAATGATTGAAAGTAAATAGCAGAATTGTAAATGGGAATGGGGGAATTGCTCATAAAAGTAAATTGTAGAAAATAAAGAGAATGGGTAAGATCAGAAATGGGAAGTTCATTGGGCTTAGGAGATGTTGCATTCTCTGGATCAATTTCATTTTCATCTCTTTCTCAATCAATGCACTCATTGATCTCCTTGGCAATCTTAAGTGATTGAATCACAATTTCTTGCAATTCAATCTCTCAAATCTTGATCAATAGCCAATTCCTTGGTCAATTGCTCATGAGAAGAGATGAAGTGTGGTCACTGATTATACCACATGCACTTCCCAAATCAAATGCTTAGAGGGTTATAGCCACATACCCATCCACACTCAATTTGGTCCAGCATGAGAAAGCATTTCTAGATAATCTCTTCATTCCTCTTTCAAGGATCCGAAGAGATCCATGTTTTAATAGCTTCTTTTCCAAGATAACTATCCAATTGGATGAAGATCGAAAGCTTTCAAGTAAAATCAAAAGGAAAGATAGAAGAAGAATAAGAAAATTAGTATTGATCCATCAAATTACAATAGAGCTCCCTAACCCAATGAAAGGGTTTTAGTTGTTCATAGCTCTAGAAATCAAAATCAAAGATGGAGAATATATGATAAAGCTAGAAGTACAAAGAAAGTAAATACAAAGAGTAGTTCTCTGTCCTAGCTCCTTCCAAAAACTCCTCTCTCTTTCAAAACTACTCCTATATATACTACTCTTCTCAGCTTCTAGTTAGCTCTTCAAGTCTTGGGCCTCTGGATCTTTGAGCTTAAAGCAGTTCCTTTCTTCAATTGGGCTTGGCTTACTTGCAGAGAGATAGTGTGAAGTGGGCATATACTTTAGCTCAAGACGTTAGGGGTTTTTATCATTTAGTGAAAATACAAGTTCGAGAACGTTAGTGACACTTAACATTGTCGCTAACGTTGCCATGCACCCCTTTACCTCACGTTAAAGCCCACGTTAACTGGGTTAACGTGGCTTTTAACGTTGCCTTGTTAGCCTTCGAGAACGTTAGTGACACTCAACATTGTCACTAACGTTCAAGTGTGCCCCTTCTTGCTTCACGTTAAAGCTCACGTTAACTAGGTTAGCGTGGCTTGTAACATGGCTTTTGCCAACCTTCGAGAACGTTAGTGACACTCAACATTGTTACTAACGTTCAAGTGTGCCCCTAGGTCTCACGTTAGAGTCCACGTTAACTAGGTTAACGTGGCTTCTATCGTGGCCATTCTTAGCCATCCCAACGTTAGTGACAATGTTGAGTGTCACTAACGTTGGCTCATTCTTTATTCCTCATCGTTAGCTTCCACGTTAACCAAGTTAACGTGGCTCTTGGGGGTTGTGTGGTTGCTCCAACGTTAGTGACAATGTTGAGTGTCACTAACGTTGTCGACAACTCTCCATCTCTTACGTTAGCTCCCACGTTAACCAAGTTAACGTGGGAGTTAACGTGGCTCTTTGCACCTTAGGCCAACATTAGTGACAGTGTTGAGTGTCACTAACGTTGGCTTCTCTTCCCCCTTTGACGTTAGAGGCCACGTTAACTAGGTTAACGTGGCTTCTAACGTGGCCATTTGTGAGCAATTGCCAACGTAAGTGACAATGTTAAGTGTCACTAACGTTGGCTCAACTTCTCTTCTCCACGTTAGAGTTCACGTTAACTTAGTTAACGTGACTCTTTAACGTGGGCATTGATGGCTTTTGAGATTGTTTTTGGCAATCACTTTTCTCCTTAACTTTGCAAGTTACCTCCCATTCCTTGCTTCCTTTGGTCCTGAAATCAAGCAATAGAGTGCATCAAAGTTCTAGTCCAAGTCATGAGTAATGCTATATACAATTTTGTCATTAAAACTGTTCATACCCTGACCGAGCTCTCCTAACTCGGTAAACCCACAGAGGATCCGACCTCGTCCCAAAGGCCCACGCCTGAGGTCGGACCTCGGACCAATAAAGGAAAAGGCCCATCAAAAGGAGCGAAGCCCAAAACCTAAAGGCCGAAAAGGCCTAGGAAAGGCGGTTCCACAGAGATAAAGATAAAACTCCCAAAAGATAAGATAAGATAAGAATATCTTATCCAGGGATGATCACGGCCAACTACTATAAATACACTGGAGCACCCAGGTATAACTCATACTCTAATTCTACTCGATATCTGCTTGGACCCATGCTAACTTAAGCATCGGAGTGTCATTGCAGGTACAACCCCCAGCCGCTAAACACACCAAGCTCGGGTCACGGAACCCCCACCTCGGGCCTTGCCGGACGACCGAGCTGCACGTTTCAGGTAACCCTTGGAACATTGGCGCCGTTGCCGGGGAACCTGGAAGTCATCCCTTCACCATGGCGGACGACCCTCCCAACAATAACCACACTACATTAGAGCAAGAGGAGGAAGTAGACACCGGAGAAAGACCGGACAGCCCTCTATCACCGCGCACTCCAGGAGGAAACAAACAGGATCGCACAAAGACGTCACTCTCAAACAAAGATCAACAAAATCCCGAAAAAGAAAAGGGCTCAGAAATTCTTGAAGCGGTACGAGCGCAGCAAAACCGGCTGAAACAGCTCGAAGAAGACATGAAAAGGCAGAAAGACACTGAACAAGATCTGAGGAGGGAAGCTCGCAAGCGCAGAGAATTAGAAGAAAAACTACGGAAAATAGAGGCCAACCTAAAGGACCGGACGGAACGCGGCACCACCCCCGAAGGCAATCATGATCCCTTCACGCGAGAGATCATGAAGGAAAAGGTACCGCGAAACTTCAAACCACCCGATATGGACCTCTACGACGGCACCACCGATCCAAGTCACCACCTCAGCAACTTCAGAAGCAGAATGTACCTAGTCGACGCCTCCAACGCAATTCGGTGCAAAGCCTTCCCCACCACCCTCACCAAGTCGGCCATGAAGTGGTTCGACAACCTGCCGCCAGGATCAATCTCCAGCTTTGAAGACCTAACCAAAAAATTCCTAACAAGGTTCTCTATTCAAAAGGACAAGGAAAAACATGCCCCCAGTCTACTCGGGATCAAGCAAGGTAACCAAGAAACTCTCCGAGAATACATGGAGCGATTCAACAAAGCCTGCCTGGATATACAACACTTGCCCACTGAAGCAGCCATCATGGGACTGGCAAACGGCCTAAAAGAGGGACCGTTTAGCCAATCCCTATCCAAACGATACCCGACCTCTCTATACGAGGTGCAGGAGCGAGCAGAAAAATACATTAACATGGAGGAAACCTCCCAGCTGAGAGACTCCTCCAGAAAAGAATCAACCTACCCACTCCGAGATCGAGATCGGGAACAGAAGAAGAAAGAAGAACCCACCTCGGACAAGCCGCGAAAGTACCACAGCTACACCCCCCTCCGAGTCTCCCTAGTAGACGTCTACAGAGAAGTATGCCACACAGAAAGGATCCCACCACCCCGACCTCTAAAACACAAGAGAGCAGGGAGAGATCGGTCCGAGTACTGCGAATACCACAAACTTTATGGTCATTCTACTAACGACTGCCACGACCTCAAAAACGTAATAGAGAAACTAGCCAGAGAAGGAAGACTCGACAGATACATAGCAGAAAAAGGAGAAGAGACCAAGAAAAGAAGGAGGGGAGATAACGAAGATCGGGCAGAACGAACCCCGCGAACCCCTGAAAGGCACGTACACATGATAAACGGAGGTTTTGCAGGTGGAGGAATGTCCAGATCCTCGCAAAAAAGGCACCTCAAAGAAGTCTACCATGTCCGAGAAGATATTCCCCTACCCGAGTTACCCACCATCTCATTCACCCGAGAAGATGCCCAAGGGATAATACCCGGGCACGACGACCCAATGGTGGTCACCATTATTCTAGCAAACGCCAACCTACATCGAACCCTGATCGACCAGGGAAGCTCAGCAGATATCCTGTTCAAAACAGCCTTCGACAAGCTTGGGCTTGAGGAGAAAGAACTAAAGGCCTATCCCACCGACCTATTCGGGCTAGGGGATACCCCAATCCGTCCCCTAGGATACATCTCGCTACACACCACCTTTGGAAGAGGCGAACAATCTAGAACATTGAACATCGACTACATTATAGTCAACGTCACTTCAGCATATAATGCCCTTATCGGGCGACCAACCCTAAACAGATTGGCAGCTGTAGTCTCGACCCCGCACCTCTGTATGAGGTTCCCTACCGCAAAGGGAGTCGCTACCCTAAAAGGCGACCAAAGGCTAGCACGGCGATGCTACAACGAAAGTCTGAGCCTAAAAGGGAAAGAGGTCAACACAATAGAACTCGGACGAGTTCAAACCCGAGAAGATCTTCGGCCACAACCAGAAGGAGAAACCGAAAAGATCCAAATCGGGAACACACCCGAAAAAACAACAAACATAGGGGCAAACCTCGAAGCAGGCCTAAAGGAAGAACTCACAACCCTCTTAAGGGAGAATTCCGACCTCTTCGCCTGGAAAGCCTCCGACATGCCAGGCATAAGCCCCGACCTAATGTGCCATAAGCTATCAGTGTACCCGGGGTCCCGACCTGTCCAACAAAGACGCAGGAAGCTCGGGCCCGAACGCATGCAAGCGATAGAAGAACAAGTACAAACACTACTGGATGCAGGGTTCATTAGGGAAGTAAAATACCCCCTATGGCTCGCGAACGTGGTCCTGGTAAAAAAGCCCAATGGGAAATGGAGGATGTGTGTCGACTACACGGATCTCAACAAAGCCTGCCCCAAAGACCCATATCCACTACCAAACATCGACGCCTTAGTCGATGCAGCCTCGGGCTACAGATACCTCTCTTTCATGGATGCATACTCGGGATACAATCAAATCCCGATGTACGGACCCGACCAAGAAAAGACCTCGTTCATAACCCCAAAGGCAAACTACTGCTACGTAGTAATGCCCTTCGGGCTAAAGAACGCAGGGGCAACCTACCAGAGGCTAATGAACAAAGTATTCTCAGAGCACATCGGGCTACGGCTAGAAGTGTACGTCGACGATATGCTGGTAAAGACACAAGAAGACGGAAACTTGGTTCCCAACCTCACAAGTGTCTTCGGCACCCTCAGGAAACACAACATGAGACTTAACCCGACCAAGTGCACCTTCGCCGCAGAAGCCGGAAAGTTCTTAGGCTTCATGCTGACTCAAAGAGGCATCGAAGCAAACCCAGACAAATGCCAAGCAATACTCAAAATGAAGAGCCCGACGTGTGTCAAAGAAGTACAACAACTGAACGGGAGGCTAGCCGCCCTATCAAGATTCTTGGCAGGATCAGCGATAAAGTCACTACCTCTCTACTCACTCCTAAAGAAAGGAAAAACCTTCTCGTGGACCCCGGAGTGCGAAAAGGCCTTCCAAGAATTCAAGGAATTCCTCGGACAGCCACCAATCCTAACCCGACCTCTAAAAGGGGAAGAGCTCGTACTATACCTCTCAGTCAGACATCGGGCAGTCGCTTCAGCATTAATACGGGAAAATGACCAAGGACAACACCCCATATACTTCGTAAGCAAGGCACTACAAGGGGCCGAATTAAACTATCAAAAAATAGAAAAATTCGCCTACGCCCTAGTGTTCGCAGCTCGGAGGCTCCGTCCCTACTTTCAAGCCCACACCATCAAAATCCGGACAAACCAACCCATGAGACACATCCTACAAAAGACAGACATGGCAGGACGAATCCTACAATGGGCGGTGGAACTGTCCGAGATCGACCTCCACTATGAAGCCCGGACTGCCATAAAATCTCAATATCTAGCCGACTTCATCGCAGAATATACTGAGATCCCGGGAACCCCACTCTCGTGGAATCTGTATGTCGACGGGTCCTCAAACAAAACAGGAAGCGGAGCCGGTGTTATACTCGAAAGCAACCAAGGAACACGGGTAGAGCTATCCCTAAAATTCGAGTTCCAGGCTTCGAACAACCAAGCCGAATACGAGGCCCTACTAGCAGGACTAAAGCTAGCCGAAGAGGTCGGAGCCCAGAAAATCACGATCTTCAGCGACTCCCAGGTCGTCACATCACAAGTAAATGGAAGTTACCAGGCCAAAGACCCTACTATGAAAAAATACCTGGACCAAACACAGGAACAATTACGACACTTCCCGGAAATACAAATCCAACACATACCTCGGGAGCAAAATACCCGGGCAGACGCCCTCTCGAAGCTTGCTAGCACCAAGCCCGGAGGCAACAACAGAAGTCTTCTCCAAGAAACCCTACAATCTCCCTCCGTACTAAGAGAGGAAGAAACGTTAAATATATCCAACCATCAGCAAGGATGGATGACCCCCATACTCAACTACCTGAAGTCAGGAACTCTCCCCACCGAAAGAAAAGAAGCTAAAAGGCTTACAAAGGACGCCCAGAGTTATACGCTAATTCATGACGTATTATACAAAAGAGGATTCTCAAACCCCCTCCTTAGGTGCATTCCGACCTCAGAAACAAAGGGCGTCCTCGAAGAAGTCCACGAAGGAATGTGTGGGAACCATCTCGGAGCTCGGGCACTATCCAAAAAAGTAGCCAGGGCCGGGTTCTACTGGCCGACCTTGCAAAAAGACGCAACAGAGTTTGTCAAAATATGCCCCCCCTGCCAAAAACACGCCAATTTTCACAAGGCACCACCCGAAGACCTTATCAGCATCACCGCACCATGGCCCTTCGCAAAATGGGGACTCGACCTACTCGGCCCCTTCCCCCAAGGACCGGGGCAAGTCAAATACCTCATCGTAGGGGTCGACTACTTCACAAAATGGATCGAAGCTGAACCCCTAGCCACCATTACGGCTCAAAAAAGTCGCAAATTCCTATACAAAAACATTGTCACGAGGTTCGGAGTCCCCTACTCCATCACAACAGACAATGGAACACAGTTCACGGACTCGAGTTTTTAGAACTTGGTGGCCGAACTAAAAATCAAACAGCAATTCACATCAGTCGAGCACCCACAAGCCAATGGACAAGCAGAGGCTGCAAATAAAGTCATCTTGGCCGGGTTAAAGCGAAGACTCCAAGAGGCCAAAGGGGCGTGGGCCGACGAACTCCCCCAGGTACTATGGGCATATCGGACAACCCCGCACTCTACAACGGGAGAATCCCCATTCCGGCTAGCTTACGGGATGGAGGCAATGATTCCTGTCGAAATAGATGAAGGGTCGCCCAGAGTCATCTTCTACAACGAAGGAGGCAACCTACAGGCACAAAGGGAAGAACTCGACCTCCTCCCCGAGGTCCGAGAAAGAGCCCGAATCCGAGAGGAAGCCCTAAAACGGCGAACGGCCCTCAGATACAATCGAAAGGTAATAAAGCGAAGCTTCTCCATTCACGACCTGATTTTAATCCGAAATGACATCGGAACACAAAAGTCGGGAGAAGGAAAACTAGCCGCAAATTGGAAAGGGCCCTACAAGGTAACAGAAGTCTTAGGGACAGGCTACTACAAAATATCCGACCTAGAAGGCAATGAGCTGCCCAGGGCCTGGCACGCCTGTAACCTGAGACGGTACTACAGCTAGAAAAACTTAACCCAAGGTGTACTCTTTTTCCCTACAAGGGTTTTTTAATGAGACACCCGGTTAAGTAGGATACCCGACCTAGTCAAAGGGTAAACACTTTGTAAATATTCTTCTTTTTTAATACTAATCAAATTTCTCTATTTTTTCTTCCCCGTGATGAAGTGAATCTTAGAAAGTACCCCACCAAGGCGCATTAATTTATGCTCGGCAAAACGCAAAAAATCATTTGCCAAGAGACCATACTAGGTCGGCAAAGATAAAGCGACGAGGTTCAAATTAATGTGAGAAGTTATAAAGTAACTCTGAAATGGCTCGAAAAGCCAAATAAAAAGAGATTACAAAAATAACTTAAAAAAGGCCGACCATACGACGAAGTCGGGAAAGTTATAAAGTAACTCTTGTTTGGCCCGAAAAGCCAAAGCAAAAAGAGATTACAGAAATAACTCAAAAAAAACCGGCCAAACGACAAAGTCGGACCTAACCAATAAAGGAGGTACTCAAGCACCCGATGTCCGAGGAAAAAGCTCGGATCCAAGAAAGAAGCCTTAAAACGGCAAAGAACCAAGATTTCGAAAAACGCTTACTAAAAAGTTGCTCTACAAAAAGCAACTAAAAAGTACAAGCGAAAAGAACGAAATCAAAGGAAGTTTCAAAACGCTAGCTAAAAAGTTGTTATCCAAAGACAACTAAAAAGCACAAAAGCGAAAACAAGAAGTCGAAACGCTAGCTAAAAAGTTGTTATCCAAAAACAACTAGAAAGCATAAAAAGTGAAAACAAGAAGTCAAAACGCTAGCTAAAAAGTTGTTATCCAAAAACAACTAGAAAGCATAAAAAGCGAAACAAGAAGTCAAAACACGGCATAATAAGCTAAAAAGTTACTACAGAGTAGCTAAAATAGCAAGAAAGTGTCCCAAGCGTTTACAGAAAAACATCCAAAAAAGCAAAAAAGGCCCACAGGCCGGGCAGAAAAGCCAAAAATAAAAGAGATCACAGAGGATCAAGAACCTTCCCAGTCTCCACATCAACAGAAGGCTCCGGAGGGAACATCGAAATCGGGACTGCGTCGACAGCACCATCCCGGCTTGAAACCTCCACACCAGATCTATCCTCAGCCAGAGGTGAAGTCGGGTCCTCAACCGGCACCTCGGGGTCGGACACTGGAGCCTTGGGGTCGGACACCGGAGCCTCATCCTCGGCAGGAGCAGGAACAATCTTTCCCTCCACAACCATGTTATCCGTACTGAATAAGCTCAGATCCAGGTCGGGAGCAAGAACCCGGACCTGATCCCTCAAATTCACAAACATAGCATCCATACCCTTGGCCACATTATCTTCCAGCTCGTAAAAATCACCCCGAGCAGATTGCAACTTCTCCTTCGTCTCCACAAGCTCGGCATACAGCTTAGTATAGTTCTCCGTCACCACCCTCGCCATCTCCTCAGATGTCTTCGCCGCCGCCACAGCCGTGGTAGCCCTAGTTTTCTCTTCCTCCAAAGAAGCCTCCAGCTCAGTGATGAGCGGATAATTTGTATACTTTTTGGCATTGTTTTTAGTATGTTTTTGATATCTTTTAGTTAGATTTTAGTATATTTTTATTAGTTTTTATTTAAAATTCACTTTTCTGGACTTTACTATGAGTTTGTGTGTTTTTCTGTGATTTCAGGTATTTTCTGGCTGAAATTGAGGGACTTGAGCAAAAATCTGATTCAGAGACCAAAAAGGACTGCAGATGCTGTTGGATTCTGACCTCCCTGCACTCGAAGTGGATTTTCTGGAGCTACAGAAGCCCAATTGGCGCGCTCTCAACGGCGTTGGAAAGTAGACATCCAGGGCTTTCCAGCAATATATAATAGTCCATACTTTATCCAAGATTTGATGGCCCAAACCCGCGAAGCAATCCGGCCTCAGAAATTCCAGCGTTAAACGCCGGAACAGGATTAAAAGTTGGAGTTAAACGCCCAAACTGGCATGGGAGCTGGCGTTTAACTCCAGAAAACGTCTCTACACGAATTTCCTTGATTGCTCAGCCCAAGCACACACCAAGTGGGCCCGGAAGTGGATTTTTATGTCATTTACTCATCTATGTAATAGTTTTCTATAAGTAGGACCTTTTACTAGAGTCAGAGAGTCGGGAGACGACATCTGAGTAGCTATCTTTGTTTTATGCTATCTTAGACCTTTGGGAGGCTGGCCATTCGGCCATGCCTAACCTTTGTTCTTATGTATTTTCAACGGTGGAGTTTCTACACACCATAGATTAAGGGTGTGGAGCTCTGCTGTACCTCGAGTATTAATGCAATTACTATTGTTCTTCCATTCAACTCCGCTTGTTCTTTATCTAAGATATCACTTGTTCTTCAACCTATGAACAAGATGACTGACAACCATTCTTGTTCTACAAGCATTCAAGGCTTTAGTGAATATCTCTTGGATTTCTGATTGCATGACGCATGGTTGATCGCCTGACAACCGAGTGCTCGTCTGACAAACGAGCCAGCCATTCCATGAGATCAGAGTCTTCGTGGTATAGGCAAGAACTGATGGCGGCATTCAAGAGAATCCGGAAGGTCTAACCTTGTCTGTGGTGTTCTGAGTAGGATTCAATGACTGAATGACTGTGACGTGCTTCAAACCTGTAACCTACTGGGCGTTAGTGACAGACGCAAAAGAGTGATTCTATTCCGGTAGGGGAGGGAACCAAACCGGTGATTGGCGGCACTGTGACAGAGTGCTCTGCATTAGCTTTCACTGCGCGGATGGGAGGTAGCTGCTGACAACAGTGAGACCCTACACAAGTTTGCCATGGAAAGGAGTAAGAAGGATTGGATGAAGACTGTAGGAAAGCAGAGAGACGGAAGGGAAGGCATCTTCATACACTTGTCTGAAGCTCATACACCAATGATATACATAAGTATCTCTATCTTTACCTTTTCTGTTATTTTCGTTCATCATCATCATATACATTTGAGTCTGCCTGACTAAGATTTACAAGATGACCATAGCTTGCTTCAATACTAACAATCTCCGTGGGATCGACCCTTACTCACGTAAGGTTTTATTACTTGGACGACCCAGTACACTTGCTGGTTAGTTGTGCGAAGTTGTAATGCCATGGTATTAGGCGCACCAAGTTCTTGGAGCCATTACCGGGGATTATTTGAGTTGTGAAAAAGTATTGTTCACAATTTCGCGCACCAAGTTTTTGGCGCCGTTGCCGGGGATTGTTCATGTTTTGAGCAAGCTTGTGGTAACATCAGATGCCAAGATCCGGCAACAACATCAAGTTCTTGGTGTTATTGCCCGGGATTGTTTAGGCTGGACAACTGACGGTTCATCTTGTTACTTAGATTAGGTATTTTTTTTCGAAATTCTTGAAGGTGAATTCTAGAGTTTCATGATGATTTGTTGAAATCTGGCTGGCTGAGAAGCCATGTCTAATCTGATTGGACCGAGGTTTCAATTTATCACCACAAGAGCTTGTTGATTTCGTATCAATCTTGCTCTTGGAGCAGTGATTTGCTAAGATTTGGCTGACCTTTGGTCATGTCTAGTGTTTTGGACCGAAGCTTTCCTTGGAAGCTTGGCTGGCTGTGAAGCCATGTCTAATTCCTGGACCGGAGTCTTAGACTAGCATTGCACTGATTCCTGGAATTCTCATTAAGAATTTTGATGCCTTTTTTCCACTTAATTTTCGAAAAACACAAAAAAAAAATTTATAAAACCATAAAAAGACCAAAAAGATTTTATGTTTCTTGTTTGAGTCTAGAGTCTCATCTTAAGTTTAGTGTCAAATGCATGTTTTTGTTATAATTTTCGAATTCATGCATATATTTCTTGTTTTGATCTTTGAATTCTATTGACTTGAAGTATTTTGTGTGTCTCATATGCATTCTCATATTGTTAGTGTCAGTAGTGCACAAACTGCTAAGTTTGGTGTCTTGCATGCATTGTTATTTGATTCTTGTTGCATTTTGATTAATAGAAAAAATCCAAAAAATATTTTTAATTTGAGTCTTTCAAGTCAATGATACAAGGAATTGAAGATTCAGAACCAACTGCAGAGGAATTATACAGAAAAAGCTGAGCATTCAAAAATGCCCAGTGAAGAAGGCAGACTGGCGTTTAAACGCCAGCCAGGGCACCTGGTTGGGCGTTTAACGCCCAAAAGGGGTGCATTTTGGGCGTTAAACGCCAGAATGTATACCATTCTGGGCGTTTAACGCCAGGATGGTGCCAGGGGGAAGATTTTGTTTT
The DNA here is from genome assembly GCF_014773155.1 of Arachis stenosperma. Lineage (NCBI taxonomy): Eukaryota > Viridiplantae > Streptophyta > Magnoliopsida > Fabales > Fabaceae > Arachis > Arachis stenosperma. The sequence goes on along the minus strand of NC_080385.1, from coordinate 125,204,615 downwards.
CAAAATCAATTTTTCTTAGTTTTTCAAATCAAATCTTTTTCAAATCAAATCTTTTCAATCAAATGTTTTCAAATTCAATTTCTTTCCTTTTAAAAAGATACTTACCAACAATTAATGATTTGATTGAACATCACAAGATTGTTGCCTTTTCTGTTGAGAGAGGTTTAAATGTTTCAATCATATCTTTTCTTGTTAGGCAAGTCATCAATTTTCAAAATCATATCTTTTCAAATTGTTTTCAAATCATATCTTTTAAAAATGTTTTCAAATCATATCTTCTCAATCACATCTTTTTAAACCCATAACTTTTCAATTAAATCTTTTTAACCACATCTTTTTCAAAATAGTTCTCAATCAAATCTTTTTAATTTCTAATTTCAAAATCTTTTCAAAAATCACTTTATCTCTTTTCCACTTTGATTTTCGAAAATCAATTAACATTTTTCAAAATGTTTTCAAATTTTTTTAATTGAATTTTCGAAAATTCTCTTCCTCCTTCCCACATCCTTCTATTTATGGAGTACTACTCCTTCTAAATGCACAATTCGAATTTTATCTATTAAAATTCGAATTCTCCTTCTCCTTCTTCTTACTATTTCTCTTTTCCTCTGACATTTCAAGGAATCTCTATACTGTGACATAGAGGATTCCACATTCTCTTCTTCTTTTTCTATTTCTTATGAGCAGAAGCAGAGACAAAGGCATTCTTGTTGAAGCTGATCCTGAACCTGAAAGGACCTTGAAGAGAAAGCTAAGAGAAGCCAAAGCACAACTCTCTTTAGAGGGCTTGACCGAATTCTTCAAGGGAGAAGACATGGCAGCCGAAAACAACAACAATGCCAACAATGCAAGGAAGGTGCTTGGTGACTTTACTGCACCTACTCCTGATTTCTATGGGAGAAGCATCTCTATCCCTGCCATTGGAGCAAACAACTTTGAGCTAAAGCCTCAATTAGTTTCTCTAATGCAACAGAATTGCAAGTTCCATGGACTTCCAATGGAAGATCCTCATCAGTTTTTAGCTGAGTTCTTGCAAATCTGTGACACAGTCAAGACTAATGGGGTTAACCCTGAGGTCTATAGGCTGATGCTATTCCCTTTTGCTGTAAGAGACAGGGCTAGAATATGGTTGGATTCTCAACCTAAAGAAAGCCTGGACTCTTGGGAAAAGCTAGTCAATGCCTTCTTGGCAAAATTCTTTCCACCACAAAGATGGAGTAAGCTTAGAGTGGAAGTCCAAACCTTTAGACAAAAGGATGGAGAATCCCTCTATGAAGCTTGGGAAAGATACAAACAATTAATCAGGAGATGTCCTTCAGACATGCTTTCTGAATGGAGCATCATAGGTATTTTCTATGATGGTCTCTCTGAACTATCCAAGATGTCTTTGGATAGCTCTGCAGGAGGATCTCTTCATTTGAAGAAGACGCCTGCAGAAGCTCAAGAACTGATTGAAATGGTTGCAAATAACCAATTCATGTACACTTCTGAAAGGAATCCTGTGAACAATGGGACTGGTCAGAAGAAAGGAGTTCTTGAGATTGATGCTCTGAATGCCATATTGGCTCAGAACAAAATATTGACTCAACAAGTCAATTTGATTTCTCAAAGTCTGTCTGGAATGCAAAATGCACCAAACAGTACTAAGGATGCTTCATCTGAGGAAGAAGCCTATGATCCTGAGAACCCTTCCATGGAAGAGGTGAATTACCTAGGAGAACCCTATGGTAATACCTATAATTCTTCATGGAGAAATCACCCAAACCTCTCATGGAAGAATCAAGAGAGACCTCAACAAGGTTTCAATAATAATGGTGGAAGAAACAGGCTTAGCAATAGCAAGCCTTTTCCATCATCTTCTCAGCAACAGACAGAGAGTTCTAAGCAGAATAATTCTGACTTAGCAACCATGGTCTCTGATCTAATAAAGACCACTCAAAGTTTCATGAATGAAACAAGATCCTCCATTAGAAACTTGGAAGGACAAGTGGGTCAGCTGAGCAAGAAAATTACTGAACTTCCTCCAAGCACTCTCCCAAGTAACACTGAAGAAAATCCAAAAGGAGAGTGCAAAGCCATCAATATGGCCGAATTCTGGGAGGAAGAAGAGGCAGTGAACGCCACTAAGGAAGACCTCAATGGGCGTGCACTGGCCTCCAGTGAGTTCCCCAATGAGGAACCTTGGGAATCTGAGGCTCAAACTGAGACCATAGAGATTCCCTTGGACTTACTACTGCCTTTCATGAGCTCTGATGAGTATTCTTCCTCTGAAGAGGATGAGTATGTCACTGAAGAGCAAGTTGCTAAATACCTTGGAGCAATCATGGAGCTAAATGACAAGTTATTTGGAAATGAGACTTGGGAAGATGAACCTCCCTTGCTCACCAAAGAACTGGATAACTTATCTAGGCAGAAACTGCCTCAAAAGAGGCAGGATCCTGGGAAGTTTTCTATACCTTGTACCATAGGCACCATGACCTTCAAGAAGGCCTTGTGTGACTTAGGGTCAAGTGTAAACCTCATGCCCCTCTCTGTAATGGAGAAATTAGGGATCTTTGAGGTGCAAGCTGCAAAAATCTCACTAGAGATGGCAGACAACTCAAGAAAACAAGCCTATGGACTTGTAGAGGATGTTCTGGTTAAGGTTGAAGACCATTACATCCCTACTGATTTCATAATCCTAGAGACTGGGAAGTGCATGGATGAATCCATCATCCTTGGCAGACCATTCCTAGCCACAGCAAAGGCTGTGATTGATGTTGATGGAGGAGAGTTGATCATTCAAGTGAATGAAGAATCCATGGTGTTTAAGGCCCAAGGATATCCCTCTATCATCATGGAGAAGAAGCATGAAGAGCTTCTCTCAAAACAGAGCCAAACAGAGCCCCCACAGTCAAACTCTAAGTTTGGTGTTGGGAGGCCACAATCAAACTCTAAGTTTGGTGTTGAAACCCCACATTCAAACTCTAAGTTTGGTGTTGGGAGGTTTCAACAAGGTTCTGAGCATTTCTGAGGCTCCATGAGAGACCTCTGTCAAGCTAGTGACAGTAAAGAAGCGCTTGTTGGGAGGCAACCCAATGTTTTATAATTAATTATTTTCTTTTGTTATTTTATCTTTTTTGTAGGTTGATGATCATAAGAAGTCATAAAAATAATGAAAAAAGCAAAAACAGAATGAAAAACAGGAAGAAAAACAGCACACCCTGGAGGAAGAAGCTGCTGGCGTTCAAACGCCAGTCAGCCTAGCAGATGGGCGTTTAACGCCCAGTCTGGCACCTTTCTGGGCGTTTAACGCCAGAAAGGGGCACCAAACTGGCGTTAAACGCCAGTAAAGGTATAAAACCTGGCGTTAAACGCCAGGAATGGGCACCAGCCCGGCGTTTAACGCCAGAATTGGCCCAAAACGTGGATTTTGGTGCCAATTGGTGCAGGGATGCCTTTTCCTTGACACTACAGGATCTGTGGACCCCACAGGACCCTACTACAGGATCTGTGGACCCCACAGGACCCTACAATCACTCTCTCTTCTTCCCCCATTCACCAATCACCTCAACACCTCTTCCCCAAAAACCCCTCACCTATCAAATCCCATCTTTCTCTTCACCACTCACATCCATCCTTCATAAAACCCCACCAACCTCACACTTCAAATTCAAACCACTTTCCCTCCCAAACCCACCCTCAAATGACCGAACTTTCATCCCCCTCTCTCCTATATAAACCCCTCTTTACACCCTTCATTTCCACACAACCTAAACACCACTTCTCTACCCCTTTGGCCGAATACACCTCCATCTCCCTCTTCCTCATTTCTTCTTCTTCTACCCCCTTCTTTCTTCTTTTGCTCGAGGACGAGCAAACATTTTAAGTTTGGTGTGGTAAAAGCGTTGCTTTTTCATAACCATTTATGGCATCCAAGGCCGGAGAAACCTCTAAAAAGAGGAAAGGGAAGGCAAAGGCTTCCACCTCCGAGTCATGGGAGATGGATAGATTCCTCTCAAAGGTGCATCAAGACCACTTCTATGAAGTTGTGGCCTTGAAAAAGGTGATCCCCGAAGTCCCTTTTTCACTCAAAAAGGGTGAATATCCGGAGATCCGCCATGAGATCCGAAGAAGAGGTTGGGAAGTACTTACCAACCCCATTCAACAAGTCGGAATCTTGATGGTTCAAGAGTTCTATGCCAATGCATGGATCACCAAGAACCATGACCAAAGTGTGAACCCGAATCCAAAGAATTATCTTACTATGGTTCGGGGGAAATACTTGGATTTCAGTCCGGAGAGTGTGAGGATGGCGTTCAACTTGCCCATGATGCAAGGAGATGAGCATCCTTACACTAGAAGGGTCAACTTTGATCAAAGGTTGGACCAAGTCCTCACAGTCATATGTGAAGAGGGCGCACAATGGAGGCAAGACTCAAGAGGAAAGCCGGTTCAATTAAGAAGGCATGACCTCAAGCCCGTAGCTAGAGGATGGTTAGAGTTCATACAACGCTCAATCATTCCCACTAGCAACCGGTCCGAAGTGACCATAGACCGGGCCATCATGATCCATAGTATCATGATTAGAGAAGAAATAGAAGTTCATGAGGTTATAGCTCAAGAACTCTATAAAGTGGCGGACAAGACCTCCACTTTGGCAAGATTAGCCTTTCCTCACCTCATTTGTCACCTCTGTTATTCAGTTGGAGTTGACATAGAGGGAGACACCCCCATTGATGAGGACAAGCCCATCACTAAACAAAGGATGGAGTACACAAGGGAGCCCTCTCATCATGAGATCCCTGAGACACCTCAAGGGATGCATTTTCCTCCATACAACTATTGGGAGCAACTGAACACCTCCCTAGGAGAATTGAGTTCCAACATGGGACAATTAAGGGTGGAGCACCAAGAACACTCCATCATCCTTCATGAGATTAGAGAAGATCAAAGAATCATGAGGGAGGAACAACAAAGACAAGGAAGAGACATTGAGGAGCTCAAGCACTCCATAGGACCTTCAAAAGCAAGGAAGAGCCGCCATCACTAAGGTGGACCCATTCCTTGATTTCCTTGTTCTTTATCTCTCTGTTTTTCGAATTCTATGCTTTATGCTATCCATGTTTGTGTCTTATGATCATTAGTGTCTTAGTGTCTATGCCTTAAAGTTATGAATGTCCTATGAATCCATCACCTTTCTTGAATAAAAATGTGCTTAATTGAAAAAGGAAGAATTGCATGAATTTTGAATTTTATAATAGTTTAATTATTTTGATGTGGTGGCAATATTTTTGTTCTCTGAATGTATGCTTAAACAGTGCATATGTATCTTGAATTTGTGGTTCATGAATGTTGGCTCTTGAAAGAATGATGAAAAAGGAGACATGTTACTGAGGATCTGAAAAATCAATAAAATGATTCTTGAAGCAAGAAAAAGCTATTCAAAAAAAAAAAAAAAAAATCGAAAAAAAAAAAAAAATTCGAAAAAAAAAAATCGAAAAAAAAAAGAGAAAGAAAAAGAAAGAATAAGAGTTGTGATCCAAGGTAAATAAGAGTGTGCTTAAGAACCCTGGACACCTCTAATTGGGGACTTTAGCAAAGCTGAGTCACAATCTGAAAAGGTTCACCCAATTATGTGTCTGTGGCATGTATGTATCCGGTGGTAATACTGGAAGACAGAGTGCTTTGGGCCACAGCCAAGACTCAATAAATAGCTATGTTCAAGAATCATCATACTTCACTAGGAGAATCATTAACACTATCTGGACTCTGAGTTCCTAAAGAAGCCAACCATTCTGGATTTCAAAGGAGAGATTGAGATGCCAAAACTGTTCAGAAGCAAAAAGTTAAAAGCCCCGCTCATCTAATTAATACTGATCTTCACAGATGTTTTGGAATTCATTGCATATTCTCTTCTTTTTATCTTATTGATTTTCAGTTGCTTGAGGACAAGCAACAATTTAAGTTTGGTGTTGTGATGAGCGGATAATTTGTATACTTTTTGGCATTGTTTTTAGTATGTTTTTGATATCTTTTAGTTAGATTTTAGTATATTTTTATTAGTTTTTATTTAAAATTCACTTTTCTGGACTTTACTATGAGTTTGTGTGTTTTTCTGTGATTTCAGGTATTTTCTGGCTGAAATTGAGGGACTTGAGCAAAAATCTGATTCAGAGACCAAAAAGGACTGCAGATGCTGTTGGATTCTGACCTCCCTGAACTCGAAGTGGATTTTCTGGAGCTACAGAAGCCCAATTGGCGCGCTCTCAACGGCGTTGGAAAGTAGACATCCAGGGCTTTCCAGCAATATATAATAGTCCATACTTTATCCAAGATTTGATGGCCCAAACCCGCGAAGCAATCCGGCCTCAGAAATTCCAGCGTTAAACGCCGGAACAGGATTAAAAGTTGGAGTTAAACGCCCAAACTGGCATGGGAGCTGGCGTTTAACTCCAGAAAACGTCTCTACACGAATTTCCTTGATTGCTCAGCCCAAGAACACACCAAGTGGGCCCGGAAGTGGATTTTTATGTCATTTACTCATCTATGTAATAGTTTTCTATAAGTAGGACCTTTTACTAGAGTCAGAGAGTCGGGAGACGACATCTGAGTAGCTATCTTTGTTTTATGCTATCTTAGACCTTTGGGAGGCTGGCCATTCGGCCATGCCTAACCTTTGTTCTTATGTATTTTCAACGGTGGAGTTTCTACACACCATAGATTAAGGGTGTGGAGCTCTGCTGTACCTCGAGTATTAATGCAATTACTATTGTTCTTCCATTCAACTCCGCTTGTTCTTTATCTAAGATATCACTTGTTCTTCAACCTATGAACAAGATGACTGACAACCATTCTTGTTCTACAAGCATTCAAGGCTTTAGTGAATATCTCTTGGATTTCTGATTGCATGACGCATGGTTGATCGCCTGACAACCGAGTGCTCGTCTGACAAACGAGCCAGCCATTCCATGAGATCAGAGTCTTCGTGGTATAGGCAAGAACTGATGGCGGCATTCAAGAGAATCCGGAAGGTCTAACCTTGTCTGTGGTGTTCTGAGTAGGATTCAATGACTGAATGACTGTGACGTGCTTCAAACCTGTAACCTACTGGGCGTTAGTGACAGACGCAAAAGAGTGATTCTATTCTGGTAGGGGAGGGAACCAAACCGGTGATTGGCGGCACTGTGACAGAGTGCTCTGCATTAGCTTTCACTGCGCGGATGGGAGGTAGCTGCTGACAACAGTGAGACCCTACACAAGTTTGCCATGGAAAGGAGTAAGAAGGATTGGATGAAGACTGTAGGAAAGCAGAGAGACGGAAGGGAAGGCATCTTCATACACTTGTCTGAAGCTCATACACCAATGATATACATAAGTATCTCTATCTTTACCTTTTCTGTTATTTTCGTTCATCATCATCATATACATTTGAGTCTGCCTGACTAAGATTTACAAGATGACCATAGCTTGCTTCAATACTAACAATCTCCGTGGGATCGACCCTTACTCACGTAAGGTTTTATTACTTGGACGACCCAGTACACTTGCTGGTTAGTTGTGCGAAGTTGTGTAATGCCATGGTATTAGGCGCACCAAGTTCTTGGAGCCATTACCGGGGATTATTTGAGTTGTGAAAAAGTATTGTTCACAATTTCGCGCACCACTCAGCAATCCTGGCAGCCTTCAGTTGACTAACTTTGTCAAGCTCGGACCGTGCCTTCTCAAGTCGGGAGTTGGCCGCCCCAAGGGGAGCTTTCTTGAACTCCCGAGCAATGGCGGCATGAAGACTAGCCATCCGAACACAGCTCCGTGCCATATACTGAAAGTGATGCTCCATAGACGCATCATCAGTAGAAATAAAGGTCTGGGGGAGAATGTGCTGCTCAATCCAACCAAGAGCGTCAAAGTCCTTATCATTGAAGCCGGCAAGCTCTTGAGAGGTTTTCTGTTTCTTGGGGGGAGGACCCGAGGTCGAAGACGGGGAAAGGTGACCGAGTCCGGAAGACGGAGGATCTTGAGTTATAGCTCGGAACTGAGGAGTCGGAATGGTCTTCGACCGAGTCTGAACACCCACGGTAATCTTCTGCGGAGAAGATCGGGCAGAAGCCTTGGCCTCGATATTCCGAGCAGCAGTAGACTTCTTCGACCGACGAAGGAACTTCATGGAATCAGCCTGAGAAGACATCTCTGCAGAAACAAAAGAAAGGGATTATCACAACAGAAAAAATCACCAAAATGAAGTCAAAATACTAAGATGAAATCTCAAAAAGAGGTCGGGAGCTACCTAACTCGGAACGGAGAAGGCTTGGATCTCCCAACATTTTCTTCGTATCCAAGTGAGGTGCCCGACCCCATAAACTGCTCAACACACCCACAAAAGCCTGCTCCACCTCATCTAGACTCTCAAAAGTATACTTAACCGACACTACATTCTCCTGCCAACAAAGAGGAAAAGAAGGCTCCCCACTCTCATCTAGAAAGAAAGGTCGGACATCTCCAGCAGCCCGGACCTTGAAATAGTAGTTCTTGAAATCATGAAACGACTCATCATACAAGGTACAAAACTTCTTTCCGGTGTTTGCCCTAAAAGAGACCCAAGACACCTTCCCTCCACCCGACCCCGGCTTCGTCAACACAAACAGATAAGAAAAAAGGGAAACAGAAGGGGAGACGCCCAAAAACTGACACAAAAGTTGAAACAGCTTTAAAAACGCCCAAGAATTCGGATGGAGTTGCGTAGGGGCAAGGTTACAAGACCAAAGGACCTCGGACTCCAAGTCGGTAAAAGGAAGTCGTACACCCAGCTTAGAGAAAAAACAATCGTAAGCATAGAAGAAGAGCTTCTCAGAACTTTCTAAAGGCGGGAAGCACACTCTCTCCTCGGACTCCGGGGCTACTAACTCATAATCCCGCTCAGACTCCCTGTTCTCACAAATGCTACACTCCCTACGGAACCTAACTAGATACTCAGAATCTACAACAGAAGGGACCCTAAGAGGAGCAGGATCTACCCAACCAAGACCACTCGGAATCTTGGTCGACATTGCTTGAAACACCTTTCGAGACATAAAAATCTTGCCTACAAAGAAGAATGCAACAGCAAACAAAAATCACATAAAAGCAGACAGCAAAACCCGTTCAGCAAAGCAAGAAACAAAGATCCTCTAGAAAATACAGCAACCCGGAGCAAAATACCAGGAAAACAAAAAAGAGCCCCCCCATGCACAAAACAAGCAATGGCGGCGCCTCTTTTCGGGGCAACCCAGGCATAGAAAAAGAAACAAGAAACATATGCGCACAGCGAAAGTAAAGACAAAAACAAACCTGGAAGAAGAGGAAGAAGACGACGAGCTCCGACGCAAGGAGAACGAGAACGGCGGCGCAGAAGAAACTCCGAAAAAGCGCACAGAAAGAGCCGGAGAAGATGAACAGAGAGAGAGAAGGAAGGTGCTCGAAAGAGAGGTGGTGAAAAAACTCAGAAAAGGGAAAGGAATAAACGAAGAAAATGAGGAAAGGGGCAAATAAATAAATGCCTTCACAAGAGCACCGCACGGAAATCGAGGAAGAAACGGTAACAAGCAATAAATGCTGAAACGACCGTTTTCAAATTTTGAAACTACTATGCCCGAGCTCGACCTCTCAAAAGGACGAACTCGGGCAGGGGCACTGTTCATACCCTGACCGAGCTCTCCTAACTCGGTAAACCCACAGAGGATCCGACCTCGTCCCAAAGGCCCACGCCTGAGGTCGGACCTCGGACCAATAAAGGAAAAGGCCCATCAAAAGGAGCGAAGCCCAAAACCTAAAGGCCGAAAAGGCCTAGGAAAGGCGGTTCCACAGAGATAAAGATAAAACTCCCAAAAGATAAGATAAGATAAGAATATCTTATCCAGGGATGATCACGGCCAACTACTATAAATACACTGGAGCACCCAGGTATAACTCATACTCTAATTCTACTCGATATCTGCTTGGACCCATGCTAACTTAAGCATCGGAGTGTCATTGCAGGTACAACCCCCAGCCGCTAAACACACCAAGCTCGGGTCACGGAACCCCCACCTCGGGCCTTGCCGGACGACCGAGCTGCACGTTTCAGGTAACCCTCGGAACAAAAACCATGCAAAATCCACATGAAATAATGTAAAATGCACAATGTATGCTTGAATCAAGGTCTGAGTGAATATCTGCCCAAAACTAACTTATTTTCTAAGAAAATGCATGAAATTACCTAAAAATAGTAAAGAAAAGGTCAGTGAAACTGGCCAAAATGCCCTGACATCACAACATCAAAATTAAAGCTTGCTTGTCCCTAAGCAAGTACTGGAACAAGAGAATGACGAATGGAATCTCCAGAGAAATGAGTCATTCTTGTGGACGTCATATTACTGATTTTATGGTGGTTTCATGCATAGCAACTTAGGTTCATTCCACTACTGGCTTTCAGACCTTTATCATCTCCTAAAATACTCACTTTGTTATATCCCATGAGACCTTTATTTATTGATCCTTTTATTGTTATTTCAAGGGCTGTTTGTGTTATTTAGGCTAAGTGTTTTGTAAGGGGGCAACTCTTTAGGATAAGATTTCAGCCAACACTCCCGAACCAGTTGGTTCAAGGTGCTAGGTGTTGAAGCACCCCTAAGGACTTACTTACCCAAGTCTCTCCCCCAAACATACACACCACAGGCATATAGTTTATTTATTTTCTTTCCTTCAGACCTTGGTGTCTAGCACCTCTTTGGGTTACTAAATGCTCTGTGGTGAGGGTTACTCTTGATAGTGGATTTTCAGCTGATAATCCCGGGTTAGTTAACCCAAGTTACCAGATGATGAAGCACCCCAAAGAGCTTATTCATCCAAGTAGATCCCTCACACAGGAGCACCACAGACACATGTCTTAGGGTAAACCATTGGTGCCTAGCCTTATTGCTTACTCTTTTTCTTTTGTTTTTGACTTCCCTTGTTCTTTCCCTTTTCTCTTATTAGGATCTTGTTGTTATCTTAGTCTCATGGGTATATCAAAAGTAAAGCATTCAGGATAGATAGTTGTCATCCTAACCTTGTGGTTGAACTAACTTAGCTAACTTATGACTACCCCCAAAGATTCATGAATGCACTTCCACATTATGAACTCCTTTCTGGTCTTTTGTAAACATAGACATTCTCTTCTTCATACAAATAGACAAGCTTACAAGTAAATAAGGGAAAGAAGCAGTGACACTTAAACCAGAGTTCATGGACCTAAGCAGTAAGAGCATTAAGATGCAGAATTGAAAATGTTCAAACTAACATGGAAGCATGTTCTATTCCATACAAGATCTTCCTTATTTAAAGCATAGAAAAAGAAATGGAGTAACGAAGGAACTCCACCACCTTTTACTTTTGTGGCCGTCCTTGCTCTTTTCCTTGCTGGTCCTCCTTGTGTCCTCTTGCACTTCCTTGCAGCCGTGCCAATCTTGCTTGCTTCCAATCCGCAAGTGCCTTCCTCACTGATTCATGGCTCTCTTCCACCCTTTTTCTCTCTTCTCGTGCTAATTCATCCCTCACTTCTTCATACCTTGCAATTCCTGGGTGTAATATAGGCAGCTGTCCTACTAGGTACCCGAGCCTGGCTTGAGTGTTTATGTGATGTCCTGTCTCGCTCATGTAAACACTTTCTGCAAATGCCCTTTGCTCATCCAGTAGTTCTGTGTGTTCTATCTGCCTTCGATGCATCTCATGTATGTGTGCCCCTTGATGTGCTTGGATGTTGATTAGCCTCTGGATGGACTCTTGTTGCTCATTTTGCCTTTGCTCCATCCTATTGAATGTTTCTCCCCATTGTTGCCCTTGACTTTGTTGCTGTTCTATCATCTGCCTTTGCCACTCTCCTTGTTGAGTTATCCATCTTGATAGTGCTTCCTCTTGCTGCCTCATCATCTGTAGTTGTAGCTCTTTCTGTGCTCTTTGGCCTTCCAAGTACTGTCTAGACAAGCCATCAAGGGCTTCCTGAAGTTGATGCATGTCCAAGGTCTGTAGTGCTTGCTCCTCTAGGGCTTGTCCTTCCACTCCTTGAGGACCTTTACTCTTTCTTTGCTTCTTTTGAGGTATGGGGGATGCTGCAGCATTCATCCTTCAAACTGTTATTGGAATGCCTTCCTTTATCCATACAGGATCCTCATCCTTAAACTCCACCCCAGCTTTCTTGCATAGTCGGTAAATAGTGCTGGGGTAACCTAACGTCCCTCTTGCGTCACTTTTCTCTGCCATCTTTCTAATGCCTTGAGCTATGATTTCATGAACCTTGATTTCTCCTCCCTTGAGTATGCAATGCACCATTGTTGCCCTTTCCAAATTCACCTCCGAGTTGTTTGCAGCTGGGAGGATGGACCTCCTCACTAGCTCAAACCACCCTTTGGCTTTAGGAGTGAGATCTGTTCTCTTGATGAATTTTGGCTTATTTCCCGCGCCCCTTTCCCAGTCAGCTCCGGGTACACAAAGGTCTCGCAGGATCTGGTCATAATTGGGGTTGTTGTCCATCCTTGAGTGATAACTTTCTTCTTCAAATGGTATAGACCGTAGCTTCAATGCCCTTATTACACTCATGGGACCAAAATCCACCATTTTTCCTCTCACAAAGCTTATATATGACTCATCTTTCTTATCATACCGGACTGCATTTGCATAAAATTCTCTTATGAGGTTTGCATTCACCTTAGTGACCGGGTCAGTGAGGAGCTCCCATCTTCTCCTTTCTACCTTCTCTGAGATTTCCGGGCACTCACTCTTCCTAACTTGAAATCCCAACTCATAGATGATTTCCTTACCAACCATCCACCCGTATTCCAATGCATGATGCAAGCTTCTAAACCTCTTCTCATCATACGGGTGTTCCTCCATGGGTTCCTTTCCCTTCCTTCTCTTGGCACTTGAGGATGCCATGAATGATAATTCTTATGTGAAGGTGGTAAGGTTGTGGAGACTTCTGGTTGTTTAGGGTTTTATGGCAATGAAGAGAGTGAGGGGGAGGGAACGTTTGTAATGAGGTAAAAGTTACTGCGTTTCGAAATGAATATGTATGAAGAGTGTGTGAAGAAAGTTAAGGCTGGGTACGGAACAAGGGCTACTTATATAGGGAAGTTGTAAGTGAATGGATGGTTTGGATTGATGGATTTGTCGCTCGATGGACGGTTGGGGTTATGCATGCTCATGGACAAGGATCACCACTTTATTGTGGTTATTGGTTCGGTCATCAAGTTTCCTCTTTCTTCCATGTTGCATGGCAACATTTTCCAATGCATTCTTCCTTGAGTCACGTGTGTGTGTATCTCTTCATAAAGTGCTGAACTATTTCTTTTCACTTATCCTATCAATCTCCTCAATGCTCCTTTCTTTTCCCTATAAAGATGAAATAAGAAGAGTAAGAACTACTTTTATAAAGGAAACAAAAATGCTTTAACATCTACAGCTTGAATAATAAAAGAATTTGTTTATTCCTGAATTCCACTAACTGACTAACTGTGTATCTTCATATGCAAATTGGTGGCACCATAGGGTGACACCAAACTTAGTTTGGAGCACTGTGATGAAAAGTTGTGTTCAAAGCTTTAAGAATAATGCTTTGAACACCAAACTTGTTCTTTACTATATTCTGCATATAAAAATTTCACACGTGTTTGTCAATTTTTGGTTGGAATTCATGAATATTGATTTATTCACTACTTCTGAAAGCATGTAAACATGGGTTGTCTCCCATGAAGCGCTTCTTTAGCGTCACTAGCTTGACGTTACCCCCTTATTATGGTGGTTGGTAATGCTTGAAGTCTTCTCCTCTGGTAGTGGACTTGTATCCATTGGTTGTATCAATGATCTCTACATGCTCCAAGGAGAGAACTCTGTTGATGGTGAAGACCTTAGGTAGCTGAGATGGTACAGTGGGGAGATTAGGGGGGATATCTGTGAAGTAGGCTGAGATTACTTTATCCCCTGGAGAGAAATCTTCCGTAGGAATCTTCTTGTTCTGCCACCCCCTTGGTACCTTCTTCTTTGCCCCTGGTGCTGTTTTCTTACTCCTGGTGGCCACCTTCTTTGATGAGCTTTTGTTAATGTCCTTACAAACTTCTGGTGGCTTACGTTCCTCCAATTTTACCTTGACCTGTGGCACTTGCTGCTGGCCTTGTCCATCAACCCAGTGAATCTCAGGATGAGCTGGTTGTGCTTCAGTGCTTGCTTCTTCCTTTAGTATCTCATGATGCCCTTTGCTCGGTTCTTTATCCTCTTCATCTTTTTCCAGTGAGAGTTCGAAAACACTGAAGCTCAGTTATTCATCATGGATCCTTAATATTAGCTCTCCTTTCTCCACATCTATGAGTGCTCTAGCAGTAGCTAGAAATGGTCTCCCCAATATGATTGGGTGCAGGTGACTCTCTTCCATGTCCAGGACGACAAAGTCTGTTGGGAGAAAGTATTTTCCAACTTTGAGCAACACGTTTTCCACCATTCCTACTGCTTGCTTTTGAGTCTTGTCAGCCAGCCTTATGACTACATCTGTAGGTAGTATCTCATTGATCTGCAGCCTTTTTACCAGGGATAGGGGTATTAAGTTGATGCTTGCTCCCAAATCGCAAAGTGCTCTATCAAAATTTGTTTCCCCTATAGCACAAGGGACATGAAAACTCCCTGGGTCTTTTCTTTTCGCAGGCAATTGTGTTTGAATGAGGGTGCTGCAATCCTTGTTCATCACTATAGTCTGGCCCCCCTTGAGTGAGCTCTTCCTGGGAAGTAGTTCCTTCATATACTTGATGAATGCTGGCATTTGCTGAATGACCTTGATGAATGGTATGTTCACATTCAAAGATGCAAACGAGTCTAAGAACCTTGAGTACATTCTCTTTCCCACAGCACCCTTTAGCAGTTGAGGAAATGGTGCATATAGTCTCGGCAGCTCCTGTTGTGAGATTTCTGGTTCTTGTTGGTCTTTCTTCTCCTTCTCTACTAAGGTATTTTCAGGTTGTTCTGACAGCTTGCTTGGCTTGTCTTCAGTCCCCTTGTCATTTGTAGTGACCATATTGCAGTCTTCCCATCTTACTTTCTTCGCTTCACCTCTCGGATTCTTCTCCGTGTCACTTGGGAAGCTATCAGTGGGTCTGGACATCTTCTCAGACAAATATCTCACTTGGGATTCTAGCTTCTTGATTGCTTCCCCCGGATTCTTCATACTGGCTCTCACCTCCTCTTTGAACACCTTATTGTCTTGAATGTCTTTGCATATGATTTCAAGTAAGGTTTCAATCTTTGAGATTCTGTCATCAAATGATGGTATGTTGGGGGTAGAGGTAGAAGAGTGAGATATATTGCTGTGGTTTTGTTGGTATGTCCTCTGTGTGAATTGTTGGGGAGTTGTGTTGTTGGGGTTGTGACGTCTCTGATCTTGGCCTTGGTCTTGTTGATTCCCCCACCCAAAGTTTGGGTGATTCCTCCATCCAGGGTTGTAGGTCTTGGAGTATGGATCATGGTTGTATCTAGGTGAATTCCCAATGTAGTTGGCTTGCTCCTGAGTGCCTTCTTCCTCTTCACTTGCTTCCTCTTGAGTTGAAGTGGTGATTGCTGCCACTTGACTTCTCTCCATCTTCTTGGTGAGGTCAGCTAGCTGCTTGGTGATGAGCTTGTGGTCAGCAAGCAGAGCATCTACATTGTTCAGCTCCATTACCCCTCTAGTGTTCCCTCTTTCGGAAGCATAGAAGTAGTCATTCTCAGCTACAGTTTCAATGACATCTATGGCTTCCTCAATGGTCTTCTTCTTGTTCAAAGAACCTCCAGATGAATGGTCTACGGCCTTCTTAGATTCATATGACAGTCCTTCATAGAAGATGTGCAGCTGCACCCATTCATTGAACATATCAAATGGACATCTCCTTGTTAGGTCTTTAAACCTCTCCTATGCTTCATATAGAGTCTCACCATCTTGTTGCCTGAAAGTTTGGACCTCAGCTCTCAGCCGATTGACTTGTTGAGGGGGGTAAAATCTTGCTAAGAACTTGTTCATAACATCATCCCAAGTTGTCAAGCTCTTCTTTGGAAAAGACTCCAACCACTTGGTTGCCTTGTCTCTGAGAGAGAATGGGAACAACAACAGTCTATAGACGTTTGGTTGAACGCCATTGGACTTCACTGTGTCACATATTCTCAGGAAGGTGTTTAAGTGTTGGTTGGGGTCTTCTTGGACACCTCCTCTGAACGAGCAATTGTTCTGAACAAGGGTGATGAGCTGTGGCTTTAGTTCAAAGTTGTTGGCATGGATGGTTGGTTTTTGGATGCTACTTCCGTAATTCCCTGGGTTTGGGTTGATGTAAGAGCCCAAGACTCTTCTATCTTCCCCACCAGGATTTGCTCTACCTCCTCCACCATGGTTGTGCACCTCTTCCTCACGATGGTCTTCCATGGTTGTTTCAAAGTATTCTTCACAGTGTTCCTCCTCTTCTTCAGCACCCACTACACGTTTTTCTTTTGCCTCCCTTCTTAATCTTAAGAAGGTTCTCTCAGGTTCAGAATCAAAGGAAGTTGAAGCTCCGCTTCTTCTCCCTGTCATACAACCAACAGATTACAAGCAAGAAAAGCAATGCAGAAAGTATCTTGTTAGAATAGCTTGTTAGTGTCAGTGATGCAATATATCAAACAGTTAGTGGGTTAGTGAACTGAATTGTAAATAGCAAAGAAAAACTCAGAAACAGGGGAGGGGAAGAATTAAACTAAGACGGAAAGCAAATTAACCAAACAGAAAATTAAATCAAACAAAATACAAATGCTCAATCTAGTGATCCTCTAATGTAATCATTGTCGATGCACAATCAATCCCCGGCAACGGCACCATAAACTTGATCGGGGTAAAACTTGTCTCTCAACAAATTCCCATTTGGCAAGTGTACCGAATTTGTCGTCAAGTAAAAACTCACTATAGAGTGAGTTCAAATCCCACAGGGATGGATTGATCAAGCAACTTTAATTAGAGGAATGATCTAGTTGAGCGAATCCATGAATAGAGTTGATAATTGCAGAAATTAAAATGGCGAGAAAGTAAATGACTGAAAGTAAATAGCAGAATTGTAAATGGGAATGGGGGAATTGCTCATAAAAGTAAATTGCAGAAAATAAAGAGAATGGGTAAGATCAGAAATGGGGAGTTCATTGGGCTTAGGAGATGTTGCATTCTCCGGATCAATTTCATTTTCATCTCTTCCTCAATCAATGCACTCATTGATCTCCTTGGCAATCTTAAGTGATTGAATCACAATTTCTTGCAATTCAATCTCTCAAATCTTGATCAATAGCCAATTCCTTGGTCAATTGCTCATGAGAAGAGATGAAATGTGGTCACTGATTATACCACATGCACTTCCCAAATCAAATGCTTAGAGGGTTATAGCCACATACCCATCCACACTCAATTTGGTCCAGCATGAGAAAGCATTTCTAGCTAATCTCTTCATTCCTCTTTCAAGGATCCGAAGAGATCCATGTTTTAATAGCTTCTTTTCCAAGATAACTATCCAATTGGATGAAGATCGAAAGCTTTCAAGTAAAATCAAAAGGAAAGATAGAAGAAGAATAAGAAAATTAGTATTGATCCATCAAATTACAACAGAGCTCCCTAACCCAATGAAAGGGTTTTAGTTATTCATAGCTCTAGAAATCAAAATCAAAGATGGAGAATACATGATAAAGCTAGAAGTACAAAGAAAGTAAATACAAAGAGTAGTTCTCTGTCCTAGCTCCTTCCAAAAACTCCTCTCTCTTTCAAAACTACTCCTATATATACTACTCTTCTCAGCTTCTAGTTAGCTCTTCAAGTCTTGGGCCTCTGGATCTTTGAGCTTAAAGCAGTTCCTTTCTTCAATTGGGCTTGGCTTACTTGCAGAGAGATAGTGTGAAGTGGGCATAGACTTTAGCTCAAGACATTAGGGGTTTTTATCATTTAGTGAAAATACAAGTTCGAGAACGTTAGTGACACTTAACATTGTCGCTAACGTTGCCATGCACCCCTTTGCCTCACATTAAAGCCCACGTTAACTGGGTTAACGTGGCTTTTAACGTTGCATTGTTAGCCTTCGAGAACGTTAGTGACACTCAACATTGTCACTAACGTTCAAGTGTGCCCCTTCTTGCTTCACGTTAAAGCTGACGTTAACTAGGTTAACGTGGCATCTAACGTGGCTTTTGCCAACCTTCGAGAACGTTAGTGACACTCAACATTGTCACTAACGTTCAAGTGTGCCCCTAGGTCTCACGTTAGAGTCCACGTTAACTAGGTTAACGTGGCTTCTATCGTGGCCATTCTTAGCCATCCCAACGTTAGTGACAATGTTGAGTGTCACTAACGTTGGCTCATTCTTCATTCCTCATCGTTAGCTTCCACGTTAACCAAGTTAACGTGGAAGTTAACGTGGCTCTTGGGGGTTGTGTGGTTGCTCCAACGTTAGTGACAATATTGAGTGTCACTAACGTTGTTGACAACTCTCCATCTCTTACGTTAGCTCCCACGTTAACCAAGTTAACGTGGGAGTTAACGTGGCTCTTTGCACCTTAGGCCAATGTTAGTGACAGTGTTGAGTGTCACTAACGTTGGCTTCTCTTCCCCCTTTGACGTTAGAGGCCACGTTAACTAGGTTAACGTGGCTTCTAACGTGGCCATTTGTGAGCAATTGCCAACGTTAGTGACAATGTTAAGTGTCACTAACGTTGGCTCAACTTCTCTTCTCCACGTTAGAGTTCACGTTAACTTAGTTAACGTGACTCTTTAACGTGGGCATTGATGGCTTTTGAGATTGTTTTTGGCAATCACTTTTCTCCTTAACTTTGCAAGTTACCTCCCATTCCTTGCTTCCTTTGGTCCTGAAATCAAGCAATAGAGTGCATCAAAGTTCTAGTCCAAGTCATGAGTAATGCTATATATAATTTTGTCATTAAAACCATGCAAAATCCACATGAAATAATGTAAAATGCACAATGTATGCTTGAATCAAGGTCTGAGTGAATATCTGCCCAAAACTAACTTATTTCCTAAGAAAATGCATGAAATTACCTAAAACCAGTAAAGAAAAGGTCAGTGAAACTGGCCAAAATGCCCTGGCATCAGATGCCCCAGGACTTTTCGTTTTAGTCTTGGGGTTTTCCTTTTCTTTTTTCCATTGCCTGAGAAGTATTGACCGAGTTGTTTTCTCCCTTTGTCCGAGACCGACCTGTTGTGGTCGTGTAATATTGCCCCATTCCAGCTTCACCCTAATTCCTAGGGTTTTATTAAAATTTTTCAACTTCTCTGTCATGAATTAGATGTAACACCTTCCCAGACTCTTTTTCTTTATTTGTTTGTTTCCGCCAAGCCTGACGGTTCTTCAAAAAAGAAAGCTTCCTGGGTTTCCTTCAGGTCTGCCGAGGGCCACAAAGTTTTTTCTATGTATGATGAGTCCTTTAATGACTTCAAGAATTACTTCTTTAAGGTTCGTGCTGTCGAGGGGGCCTGCCCCTTTTTTCTTGATGAAAATGATGAGCCTTCTTTCCCTCTAGAGTGGCAGAGGGATGTGAGAGTGTCTCGTTATACCTGGGAGATGCTTGATGATGTTGAGCGTGCTTTTGTTGTTGTTCTTGAGGATCTATGGGGGAAACCACCCCATCTTGATACAAAAAGGTTTTTGAATGACCCATCCTTGGTTCGGACTATTTTGGGTACTTGTTCGACTTGTCTCTTATACTTGTTTCTTAAATTTTTTCTTCCTCTTGTTTGTGATCGTAACTCTTTGTTGTGGCTATTTCTGTATTTGTAGGGATGTCAAAGAACAACATCTCCATGAAGGCTTTTAAAAGGGCAAAGAAAGCAACTGCTGCTCTGAACATCTCGGCCAAAGTGGCCGGCGAGGGGTCTTCTCAGATCCCAGTGAAGCCTCTTGTGCCGAGTTCTCTCAGGCCGAGGAAAGTAATTCCTACTCCTCGGTTTCATCAGGTCGATCCTCCACAAACTTCTGCCGTTGCTTCTGGTGTCCCTCCCTTGAAAAAGCAAAAAACATCCGAGCCTTTTAACCTGGATGCCCCGGACTTTGATGCTATCGAGTTTGTTGACCAGCAAATTGCCCCCTATGGTGGGCTTTCCATGGACGACGTGTCTCTTCTTCAGCATCTGGATTTTATCACCAAAAGTAGTGTGAAGATGGCTCATATGGGTGCGGCTATTTTCTGAACAGTTCAGGGGATTCCGATTCATGCCACAAAATCCTTCATGGGGGAGGCCAAGTCAGAATTTGATCGGATCAAGGGTCTGAAGGATGAGTTGGAGGTGAAGTTGGCGAAGATGGAGAAGGAGCTGAAGGGTGAGAAGGCCAGCTCTATTGCCTTGGCTGCTTCTTTGAAGTTGGCTGAGGACATGGCACTGAAGCATAAGGATAGCTACGTCTCAGCTTATAGGGAGTTGATGCATCTCCGGGATGATTTGGAAACTGCTCGGGTTAATTATGCCGAGCTTCAGGGTCACCTTGTGGGCAGCGTCACTACCGCCTCCGAGAACCTGATGGAGCAATTTCGGATTGTTGCTCCTGATGCCGACTTGACTCTCGTCAGCCTGGACAATGTTGTGAGGGATGGTAAGATTGCCCCTGATGACCAGGATGATGATGATGCTGACCCTCCCCGAGTGCCTTCTCTTAAAGTGTCGACCTCCTCAGTTCCTCCCGTTACGTCCGATCCGGATTGCCAGATTCTGAACCGGGATGATGGAACTGTAGATGCTGTGCCTATTCAGACTTGCCCTCCTTCTCTCCGTACTGATGCTACTGGGAAGGCTCCAGATCTTGGTTGATCTCCTTTAAGTATTTGTGTAAATAGCCCGGTTTGTGGGCTTTGAACTCTTTTTTGTGAATGATGTTTTATTGACTGTTGATACTCTAGTTGCTATTTTAGCAACTTTATTTTGAAAACAAAATGGTTTCTCTGAGGTTGATTTTGGTGGCCTCTTGAAGCTTTATCATACTACGCTTTCATTGTGCTTTAACAGGGTATCTATTGGAATCTTGCTGCTTGGCCTCTTTAAATTGCTTTCATACTTATTGTTTGTAGCTTGGATCCTTTTGAGGTTGTGACTGTGGGGGGTCCGACTTGTTTCTCGGTTTCCTCGCTTTTGTTTGTATTTTTAGCGCCTTATAACCGATTTCTTTATGTTGGTCCCCTTCTAAGTTATTTTTGTAATCCTCTTTTTCGGACCTTTGTCAGGTCTTTTTAAGGGATTACTTTTATAACTTATCTTTGTAGGAGACCGACTTCGTTAGGTCGATCTTTTCCTAGTTGTTTTTGTAATCCTCTTTCTTGGACCATTGTGAGGTCTCTTTCAGGGATTACTTTTACAACTTGTTTTGTAGGAGACCGACTTCGTTAGGTCGATCTCTTCTAAGTTGTTTTTGTAATCCTCTTTCTTGGACCTTTATTAGGTCTCTTTCAGGGATTACTTTTACAACTTGTTTTGTAGGAGACCGACTTCGTTAGGTCGATCTCTTCTAAGTTGTTTTTGTAATCCTCTTTCTTGGACCTTTGTTAGGTCTCTTTCAGGGATTACTTTTACAACTTGTCTTTGTAGGAGACCGACTTCGTTAGGTCGATCTCTTCTAAGTTGTTTTTGTAATCCTCTTTCTTGGACCTTTATTAGGTCTCTTTCAGGGATTACTTTTACAACTTGTCTTTGTAGGAGACCAGCTTCGTTAGGTCGATCTCTTCTAAGTTGTTTTTGTAATCCTCTTTCTTGGACCTTTGTTAGGTCTCTTTCAGGGATTACTTTTACAACTTGTCTTTGTAGGAGACCGACTTCGTTAGGTCGATCTCTTCTAAGTTGTTTTTGTAATCCTCTTTCTTGGACCTTTGTTAGGTCTCTTTCAGGGATTACTTTTACAACTTGTCTTTGTAGGAGACCGACTTCGTTAGGTCAATCTCTTCTAAGTTATTTTTGTAATCCTCTTTCTTGGACCTTTGTTAGGTCTCTTTCAGGGATTACTTTTACAACTTGTCTTTGTAGGAGACCGACTTCGTTAGGTCGATCTCTTCTAAGTTATTTTTGTAATCCTCTTTCTTGGACCTTTGTTAGGTCTCTTTCAGGGATTACTTTTACAACTTGTTTTTGTAGGAGACCGACTTCGTTAGGTCGATCTCTTCTAAGTTATAGCAATTCCTCTTTAATAGGGTTGGCCAGACCTCTTTCCAGGGATTTGCTGATAACTTGGATTGACTTGGTCCGACTTTTTAGTGTCGGCCAGTCTTTTTAAGTTATTATATAGCAATCCATAAGACCTCGTTAGGCTCTTTTTGGGATCACTTTCGATAACTTCTTGCATTATTCTGTGTTCATCTTTTGCCGATTTGTAGATTGTGGTTTCTGTCCTGGTTTAATCGACCTTTAGGTGAATGCGTTTTCACCTTTGTCTGTCGATCATTCCTGTTCATACCCTGACCGAGCTCCCCAAACTCGGTAAGTTCATAGAAGGTCCGACCTCGTCCTAAAGGCCCACGCCTGAGGTCGGACCTCGGACAAATAAGCTAAAGAAGGTCCATCCAAAGGAACGAAGCCCGAAAAACCTAAAGGCCGAAAAGGCCTAGGAAAAGGCGGTTCCACAAAGATAGGGATAAAACCCCCAAAAGATAAGATAAGATAAGAATATCTTATCCAGGGAAGATCACGGCCAACTACTATAAATACACTGGAGCACCCAGGTATAACACACATTCTATATTCTACACATATCTGCTTGGACCCATGCTAACTTAAGCATCGGAGTGTCATTGCAGGTACAACCCCCAGCCGCTCAGCACACCAAGCTCGGATCACGGATCCCCCACCTCGGGTCTTGCCAGAGGACCGAGCTACACGTTTCAGGTAACCCTCGGAACATTGGCGCCGTTGCCGGGGACCTGGAAGTCATCCCTCTACCATGGCGGACAACCATAACCACGCTGCATCTGAACAAGAAGAAGAAATCGACACAGGAGAACGTCCGGATAGCCCTCTATCACCACGCACTCCAGGAGGAAACAAACAGAATCGCCCAAAGACATCACTCCCAAACAAAGATCCGCAGGATCCCGAAAAAGAAGAAAGCTCGGAAATCCTAGAAGCAGTCCGGACACAACAAAACCGACTGAAACAACTCGAAGAGGACATAAAGAGGCAGAAGAAACTGAACAAGATCTGAGAAGGGAGGCTCGCAAAGCGCAGAGAATTAGAGGAAAAACTACGGAAAATAGAGGCCAACCTGAAAGATCGGACAGGGCGCGGCACCACCCCCGAAGACAGCCATGATCCCTTCACACAAGAGATCATGAAGGAAAAGGTACCGCGAAACTTCAAACCACCCGATATGGATCTCTACGACGGCACCACCGATCCAAATCACCACCTCAGCAACTTCAGAAGTAGAATGTACCTGGTCGACGCCTCCGACGCCATTCGATGCAAAGCCTTCCCCACCACTCTCACCAAAACAGCCATGAAGTGGTTCGACAACCTGCCACCAAGATCAATCACCAGCTTCGAAGACCTGACCAAAAAGTTCCTAACAAGGTTCTCTATTCAAAAGGACAAGACAAAACATGCCCCCAGTCTACTCGGGATCAAACAAGGTAACCAAGAAACCCTACGAGAATACATGGAGCGATTCAACAAAGCCTGCCTGGACATACAGCACTTACCCACTGAAGCAGCCATCATGGGACTAGCAAACGGCCTAAAAGAGGGACCGTTTAGCCAATCCCTATCCAAACGATACCCGACCTCCCTATACGAGGTGCAGGAGCGGGCAGAAAAATATATCAACATGGAAGAAACCTCCCAGCTAAGAGACTCTTCTAGGAAGGAATCAACCTACCCACTCCGAGATCGAGATCGGGAACAGAAGAAGAAAGAAGAATCCAACTCGGACAAGCCACGAAAGTACCACAACTACACCCCCCTCCGAGTCTCCCTGGTAGACGTCTACAGAGAAGTGTGCCACACCGAAAAGATTCCCCCGCCTCGACCTCTAAAACATAAGAGAGCGGGGAGAGATCGGTCCGAGTACTGTGAATATCACAAACTCTACGGCCATCCTACTAACGACTGCTACGACCTAAAAAATGTTATAGAAAAACTAGCCAGAGAAGGAAAACTCGACAGATACATAGCAGAAAAAGGAGAAGAGACCAGGAAGAGAAGACGAGGAGACAATGAAGGTCGGGCCGAACAAGTCCCGCGAACCCCTGAAAGACACGTTCACATGATAAATGGAGGCTTTGCAGGCGGAGGAACATCCAGATCCTCGCGAAAAAGACACCTCAAAGAAGTCTATCACGTCCGAGAAGACAGTCCCCTACCCGAGTTACCTACTATCTCATTCACCCGAGAAGACGCTCAAGGGATAATACCCGGGCACGACGATCCAATGGTAATCACCATTATCCTAGCAAACGCCAACTTACACCGAACCCTGATTGACCAGGGAAGCTCAGCAGATATCCTGTTCAAAACGGCCTTCGACAAGCTCGGACTTGAAGAAAAAGAGCTAAAAGCCTATCCCACCGACCTATTTGGGCTAGGGGACACCCCAATCCATCCCTTAGGATACATCTCGCTACACACTACCTTTGGACGAGGCGAACAATCTAAAACGTTGAGCATCGACTACATTGTAGTCGACGTCACTTCAGCATACAACGCCCTCATCGGGCGACCAACCCTAAACAGACTAGCAGCTATAGTCTCAACCCCACACCTCTGTATGAAATTCCCTACCACAAAGGGAATAGCTACCCTAAAAGGCGACCAAAAACTAGCACGGCGATGCTACAACGAAAGCCTAAGCCTAAAAGGGAAAGAGATCAACACGATAGAACTCGGACGAGTTCAAACCCGAGAAGATCTTCGGCCACAACCAGAGGGAGAAACCGAAAAAGTCCAGATTGGGAACACACCTGAAAAAATAACAAACATAGGGGCAAATCTCGAGGCAGGCCTAAAAGATGAACTCATAAACCTCTTAAGGAAGAATTCCGACCTCTTCGCCTGGAAAGCCTCCGACATGCCAGGCATAAGTCCCGACCTAATGTGCCATAAGCTATCAGTATACCCGGGATCCAGACCGGTCCAACAAAGACGCCGGAAGCTCGGACCCGAGCGTATGCAAGCAATAGAAGAACAGGTACAAGCACTGCTAGATGCAGGATTCATTAGGGAAGTAAAATACCCCCTATGGCTCGCAAACGTGGTCCTGGTAAAAAAGCCTAACGGAAAATGGAGGATGTGCGTCGATTACACGGATCTCAACAAAGCCTGCCCCAAAGACCCATATCCGCTGCCAAACATCGACACCTTAGTAGATGCAGCCTCAGGCTACAGATATCTCTCCTTCATGGACGCATACTCGGGATACAACCAAATCCCGATGTACGGACCCGACCAAGAAAAGACCTCGTTCATAACCCCAAGGGCAAACTACTGCTACGTAGTAATGCCCTTCGGACTGAAGAACGCAGGGGCAACATACCAGAGGCTAATGAACAAAGTGTTCTCAGAGCACATCGGACTACAGCTGGAGGTGTACGTGGACGACATGCTGGTAAAGACACAAGAAGACGGAAACTTGCTGACCGACCTCACCAGCATCTTCGGCACCCTCAGAAAACACAATATGAGACTTAACCCGACAAAGTGCACCTTCGCCGCAGAAGCCGGAAAGTTCTTAGGCTTCATGCTGACTCAAAGAGGCATCGAAGCGAACCCGGACAAATGCCAAGCAATACTCAATATGAAGAGCCCGACGTGTGTCAAAGAAGTACAGCAGCTGAACGGAAGGCTAGCCGCCCTATCAAGATTCTTGGCAGGATCAGCAATAAAATCACTACCTCTCTACTCGCTCTTAAAGAAAGGGAAACCCTTCTCGTGGACCCCAGAGTGCGAAAAAGCCTTCCAAGAATTCAAGGAATTCCTCGGGCAGCCACCAATCCTAACCCGACCTTTAAAAGGAGAAGAACTCGTACTATACCTCTCGGTTGGAAATCGAGCAGTCGCTTCAGCGTTAATACGAGAAAATGACCAAGGACAACGCCCCATATACTTTGTAAGCAAAGCACTACAAGGGGCCGAATTAAACTATCAGAAGATAGAAAAATTCGCCTACGCCCTAGTATTCACAGCTCGGAGGCTCCGTCCCTACTTCCAAGCCCACACCATCAAAGTCCGGACAAACCAACCTATGAGACACATCCTGCAAAAAATAGACCTGGCAGGACGAATACTACAATGGGCGGTGGAACTGTCCGAGTTCGACCTCCACTATGAAGCCCGGACCGCCATAAAATCTCAGTATCTAGCCGACTTCATCGCAGAATACACTGAAACCCCTGGAACCCCGCTCTCATGGAACCTGTATGTCGACGGGTCCTCAAACAAAACAGGAAGCGGAGCCGGGGTTATACTCGAAAGCGACCAAGGAACGCGGATAGAACTATCCCTAAAATTCGAGTTTCAGGCTTCAAACAACCAAGCCGAATACGAGGCCCTACTAACCGGTCTAAAGCTAGCTGAAGAGGTCGGAGCCCAGAAAATCACGATCTTCAGCGACTCCCAGGTCGTCACATCACAAGTAAATGGAAGCTACCAGGCCAAAGACCCAACTATGAAGAAATACCTGGACCAGACACAGGCACAGTTACGCCACTTTCCAGATATACAGATCCAGCACATACCTCGGGAACAAAACGCCCGAGCAGACGCCCTCTCAAAACTCGCCAGCACCAAGCCCGGAGGCAATAACAGAAGTCTCCTCCAGGAAACCTTACAATCCCCCTCCGTGCTAAGAAGGGAAGAAACGCTAAATATATCCAGCCAACAGCAAGGATGGATGACCCCCATACTCAACTACCTAAAGTCGGGAACTCTTCCCGCCGAAAGAAAGGAAGCTAAAAGACTCACGAAAGACGCCCAGAATTATACGCTAATTCACGACGTATTGTACAGAAGAGGATTCTCAAATCCCCTCCTTAGGTGCGTCCTGACCTCAGAAATAAAGAACGTCCTCGAGGAAGTCCACGGAGGCATGTGTGGGAACCATCTCGGAGCTCGGGCATTATCCAAAAAAGTAGTCCGAGCCGGATTCTACTGGCCGACCTTACAAAAAGACGCTACGGAATTTGTGAAAATATGCCCCCCCTGCCAAAAACACGCCAATTTTCACAAGGCACCACCCGAAGACCTTATCAGCATCACCGCACCATGGCCCTTCGCAAAATGGGGACTTGACCTACTCGGCCCATTCCCCCAAGGACCGAGGCAAGTCAAATACCTCATAGTAGGGGTCGACTACTTCACAAAATGGATCGAAGCTGAACCCTTAGCCACCATTACGGCTCAGAAAAGTCGCAAATTCCTGTACAAAAACATTGTCACGAGGTTCGGAGTCCCCTACTCCATCACAACAGACAATGGAAAACAGTTCACAGACACAAGTTTTCAGAACTTGGTGGCCGAACTGAAAATCAAACAGCAATTCACCTCAGTCGAACACCCACAAGCCAATGGACAAGCAGAGGCTGCAAATAAAGTTATCTTGGCCGGGTTAAAACGGAGACTCCAAGAAACCAAAGGGGCATGGGCCGAAGAGCTTCCCCAGGTGCTATGGGCATATCGGACAACTCCACACTCTACAACGGGAGAATCACCATTCCGACTAGCCTTCGGGACGGAGGCAATGATTCCTATCGAAATAGAGGAAGGATCGCCCAGAACCATCTTCTACAACGAAAAAGGGAACCCGCAGGCACAAAGGGAAGAACTCGACCTCCTCCCCGAGGTCCGAGAAAGAGCCCGAATCCATGAAGAAGCCTTAAAACGGCGAACGGCGCTCAGGAACACAAAAATCGGGAGAAGGAAAGCTAGCCGCAAATTGGAAAGGGCCCTACAAGGTTACAGAAGTCTTAGGAACAGGCTATTACAAAGTATCCGACCTAGAAGGCAATGAGCTGCCCAGGGCCTGGCACGCCTGTAATCTAAGACGGTACTACAGCTAGAAAAACTTAACCCGAGGTGTACTCTTTTTCCCTACAAGGGTTTTTTAATGAGACACCCGGTTAAGTAAGATACCCGACCTAGTCAAGGGTAAACACTCTGTAAATATTCTTTCCTTTTTAATACTAATCAAATTTTTTCTATATTTTCCTCATGATGAAACAAATCCTAGAAAGTACCCCGCCAAGGCGCATTAATTTATGCTCAACAAAACGCAAAAAATCATTTGCCAAAAGGCCACACAAGGTCGGCAAAGATAAAGCGACGAGGTTCAAATTAATGTGAGAAGTTATAAAGTAACTCTGAAAAGGCTCAAAAAGCCAAAAAGAGATTACAAAAATAACTTAAAAAGGGCCGACCAAACGACAAAGTCGGACCCGACGAAGAGAAGGTACTCAAACACCCGAGGTCCGAGAAAAAACTCGGATCCATGAAGAAGCCTTGAAACAGCAAGAACCAAGATTTCGAAAAACGCTTACTAAAAAAGTTGCTTTACAAAAAAAAAAAAAACAACTAAAAAAGTACAAGCGAAAGAACGAAATCGAAAGAAGTCAAAATGCTAGCTAAAAAGTTGTTATCCGAAAACAACTAAAAAGCATAAAAGCGAAACAAAAAGTCAAAACGCGAACAAAGGCAAAAAAGTTTCCAGTGCTAGCTAAAAAGTTGTTATCCAAAAAACAACTAAAAAGCATAAAAGCGGAACAAAAAGCCAAAACGCGAATAAAGGAAAAAAGCTCCAAGCACTAGCTAAAAAGTTGTCATCCCAAAAGCAACTAAAAAGCATAAAAGCAGGACAAAAAGTCAAAACAAAAACGCCGCATAATAAGCTAAAAAGTTACTACAAGTAGCTAAAGGAGAAAAGGCGTCCAAAGTGTTCACAGAAACCATCCAAAAAACAAAAGAGCCCACAGGCCGGGCAAAAAACCAAAACAAATGACTACAGAGGGTCAAGCTCCTTTCCAGACTCCGCATCAACAGAAGGCTGCGGAGCAAACATAGAAATCGGAACTGCATCGACGGCAACGTCACCCGGGTTTGAAACCCCCACACCAGATCCATCCCCGGCCAAAGAGGAAGTCGGGTTCTCAACAGGAACTTCGGGGTCGGACGCCGGAACCTCATCCTCATTTGGAGCAGGAACAATCTTTCCCTCCACAACGACGTTATCCGTACTGAACAAGCTCAGATCTAGGTCGGGAGCAAGAACCCGGACCTGATCCTTCAAATTTTCAAACATAGCGTCCATACCCTTGGCCACATGACCTTCCAGCTCGAAAAACTTGTCCCGCGCAGATTGCAACTCCTCCTTCGTCTCCACAAGCTCGGCATACAGCCGAGTATAATTCTCTGTGGCCGCCTTCGCCATCTCCTCAGATGTCTTCGCTGACGCCACAGCCGCAGTAGCCCTAGCTTTCTCTTTCTCCAAAGAAGCCTCCAGCTCAGTAATCCTGGCAGCCTTCAGTTGACTAATCTTATCAAGCTCGGACTGAGCCTTCTCAAGTCGGGAGCTAGTCGCCCCAAGAGGAGATTTCTTGAACTCCCGGGCAATAGCGGCATGAAGACTAGCCATCCGGACACAGCTCCGCGCCATATACTGAAAATGATGCTCCATAGACACATCATCAGTAGAAATAAAGGTCTGAGGAAGGATATGCTGCTCAATCCAACCAAGAGCATCAAAGTCCTTATCATTAAAACCGGCAACAGTCTTCTGCTTCTTGGGAGGAGGGCCCGAGAACGGAGGAGGAGAAGAAGTAACAGGCCCAGAGGTCGGAGGATCCTGACTTATAGCTCGGAACTGAGGAGTCGGAATAGTCTTCGACCGAGTCTGAACACCCACAGTAGTCTTCTGCGGAGAAGATCAGGCAGAAGCCTCCACGGCCTCGATATTTCGAGCAGCCACCGACTTCTTCGTCCGACGAAGGAATTTCATGGAATCCGCCTGAGAAGACATCTCTGCAAAGAAATAAAGAAAAGGATTACAACAACAGAAATTCCACCAAAAACAGGCAATACAAAAATACTAAAAAAGATGAATTTCGGAAGAGGTCGGGAACTACCTAACTCGGAACGGAGAAGGCTTGGATCTCCCAACATTTTCTTCGTGTCCAAGTGAGGTGCCCGACCCCATAAACTGCTCACCACACCCACAAAAGCCTGCTCAACCTCATCTAGACTCTCAAAGGTGTACTTAACAGACACTACATTCTCCTGCCAACAAAGAGGAAAAGAAGGCTCCCCACTCTCATCCAGAAAGAAAGGTCGGACGTCTCCAGTAGCCCGGACCTTGAAATAAAAGTTCTTGAAATCGTGAAAAGACTCATCATAAAGGGTACAAAACTTCTTTCCCTGGTTAGCCCTAAAAGAGACCCAAGACACCTTCCCTCCACCCGACCCCGGCTTCGTCAACACAAACAAGTAGGAAAAAAGAGAAATAGAGGGAGCGACGCCCAAAAACTGACACAAAAGTTGGAACAGCTTTAAAAATGCCCAAGAATTTGGATGGAGCTGCGTAGGGGCAAGGTTACAAGACCACAACACCTCGGACTCCAGGTCGGTAAAAGGAAGTCGGACGCTCAGTTTAGAGAAAAAACAATCATAAGCGTAAAAGAAGAGCTTCTCGGAACTATCTAAGGACGGGAAGCACACCCTCTCCTCGGAATCCGGGGCTACTAGCTCATAATCCCTCTCAGACTCTCTATCTTCACATATACTACACTGCCTACGAAACCTAGCTAAATACTCAGAATCTACCACAGAAGGGACTTTTAGAGGAACAGGATCTACCCAACCAAGACCACTCGGAATCTTGGTCGACATTGCTTGAAGAACCTTTCGAGACATAAAAATCTTGCCTACAAAGAAGAGTACAAACAGCAAAACAAAAATCACATAAAGGCAGACAGCAAAAACCCATTCAGCAAAAGCAAGAAACAAAGATCTTTTAGAAGAAAATGCAGCAACCCGGAGCAAAATACCAGAGAACAAAAAAGAGCCCCCCCCATGTACAAACAAACAAAGCAATGGCGGCGCCTCTTTTCGGGGCAACCCAGGCGTAGAGAAAAAGAAACAGACAAAGAGCCACACAAAAGAACAAATGCATATGTACACAAAAGAAAAAGAGACGAGAAACGAACCTGGAAAGAAAGAGAACGACGAGTTCCGACAGCAAGGAGAAACAGGCGGCGCAGAAGAAACCCCGGAAAACGCACAGAAAGAATCAGCGAAAAAGAACAAAGAGAAAGAAGAAAGCGGCGCTCGAAGGAGAGATGGCAAAAACTCAGAAAACGGAAAAGGGAACAGAATAAACGAAGAAAACGAGGAAAGGGGCAAATAAATAATGCCTTCACAAAGCCCGAACGGAAATCGAGGAGAAACGGTAAAAAAGCAATAAATGCTGAAAACGGCCATTTTCGAATTTTGAAAAAACTACTATGCCCGAGCTCGACCTCTCAAGAAGGACGAACTCGGGCAGGGGCACTGTTCATACCCTGACCGAGCTCCCCAAACTCGGTAAGTTCATAGAAGGTCCGACCTCGTCCTAAAGGCCCACGCCTGAGGTCAGACCTCGGACAAATAAGCTAAAGAAGGTCCATCCAAAGGAACGAAGCCCAAAAAACCTAAAGGCCGAAAAGGCCTAGGAAAAGGCGGTTCCACAAAGATAGGGATAAAACCCCCAAAAGATAAGATAAGATAAGAATATCTTATCCAGGGAAGATCACGGCCAACTACTATAAATACACTGGAGCACCCAGGTATAACACACATTCTATATTCTACACATATCTGCTTGGACCCATGCTAACTTAAGCATCGGAGTGTCATTGCAGGTACAACCCCCAGCCGCTCAGCACACCAAGCTCGGATCACGGATCCCCCACCTCGGGTCTTGCCAGAGGACCGAGCTACACGTTTCAGGTAACCCTCGGAACAATTCCTATCGAGATCGTATAATGAATCTGTTCTTCACTTTCTGTTGATCCGTTGCTTTATAATCGGACGATGAATGCTTCAGATTAATGCGTCTTGAGAACTTGTAGAATATCTGAAATGTATTTTATTTAAAGAAAGTGCAAATATATACAGGCGGGAGTTTTTCATACCCTTAAGTTGGATTAAATCTCGATCTTGATGCCTCATTAAAAAAAAACCTTTTCAGGAAAAAAGAGTGCATCTTGTGATGAGACCTTTATTTAACTATAGTACCTTCTTAGGTTACAGGCATGCCATGATCTGGGGAGTTCTCGTCCCTCGAGTTCGGACAGTCTGTAGTAGCCCTTCCCAAGTACCTCTGTGACTCGGTAGGGTCCTTTCCAGTTGGCTGCCAGCTTTCCTTTTCCGGTCGAGTTGTTCCAATATCATTTCGGATTAAGATGAGATCATTCTCAGCGAAACCTCTTGGCACTACCTTTTGATTATATCTGGAAGCCATTCGTCGCTTTAGTGCTTCTTCTCTTATCCGAGCTCTCTCTTGGATTTCCGGAAGTAGGTCGAGCTCTTCTCTTTGAAGTTGAGAGTTGGTTTGTTCATTGTAGTGTACTACTCGAGAAGACCCTTCCTCAACTTCTATTGGAATCATTGCCTCCACTCCGTATGTTAATCGAAATGGTAATTCGTTCGTAGTGGAATGTGGAGTTGTTCGATACGCCCATAGGACTTGTGGAAGTTTCTCGGCCCAAGCTCCCTTTGCTTCTTGTAGTCTCCGTTTCAGCCCGGCCAATATGACTTTGTTGGCTGCTTCGACTTGTCCATTGGCTTGGGGATGTTCGACGGAGGTGAACTAGTACTTTATGTTCAAGTCGGCTACTAGTTTTCTGAAGCCTGCATCTATGAATTGGGTGCCATTATCCGTGGTGATGGAGTATGGAACCCCGAACCTTGTAATAATGTTCCTATATAGGAATTTCCGACTTCTTTGAGCAGTGGCGTTGGCTAGGGGTTCTGCCTCGATCCATTTTGTGAAGTAGTCTACCCCTACTATGAGGAACTTGACTTGTCCCGATCCTTGGGAAAAGGGTCCGAGAAGATCGAGTCCCCACTTTGCAAATGGCCAGGGTGAGGTTACGCTGATGAGCTTTTCCGGCGGGGCGATGTGAAAGTTAGCATGCTTCTGACATGGTGGACATGTCTTTACAAATTCGGTAGCTTCCTTTTGTAGAGTTGGCCAATAGAATCCCGCCCGTAGTACCTTTTTGGTGAGAGCTTGCGCTCTGAGATGAATGCCATAAATGCCGCTGTATACTTCCTCCAAGACTTCCTTTGTATTGGAGGTCGGTACGCATTTTAATAATGGTGTTAAGATCCCTCTTTTGTATAGGGTGTTGTTTATGATAGTGTAGTACTGTGCCTTCCTTTTTAACCACTTTGCCTCCTTTTCATCTGTGGGGAGCGCTTCTATTTTGAGGTAGTTAATTATGGGGGTCATCTATCCTTAATCCCGACCTGTTATGGCTAGGATTTTTTCTTCTTCCGATATTGATGGGTTCTGCAGTATTTCCTGGATGAGGCTTCTATTGTTGCCCACTGGTTTGGTGCTGGCTAGTTTTGAGAGTGTGTCAGCTCAGGTATTTTGCTCGCGGGGTATGTGGCAGATCCTATATTTCCCGAGTTGTCCGAGCTGTTCTTTGGTTTTATCCAAATATTTTTTCATGGTAGGATCTTTGGCTTGGTAGCTTCCAGTTATTTACGAGGTAACGACTTGTGAGTCACTGTAGATGCTGAGTTTCTGAGCTCCAACTTCCCTAGCCAGCTTCAAACCAGCTAATAACGCTTCATATTCCGCCTGGTTATTTGAGGCCGGGAATCCGAATTTCAGGGAAAGCTCAAGTTGGGTTCCTTGGTTGCTTTCGATTATCACACCTACACCGCTTCCAGTTTTATTCGAGGAACTGTCCACGTATATGTTTCACTCTGTGGGGATTTCTGTGGTGTCTGTGAATTCTACAATGAAGTCGGCTAGGTATTGTGATTTGATGGCTGTCCGCGTCTTGTATTGGAGGTCGAACTCGGACAATTCGATTGCCCACTATAGGATTCTTCCTGCTAGATCTGTTTTCTGCAGTATCCCTTTTATGGGCTGGTTGGTCCAAACTTTAATGGTGTGCGCTTGGAAGTATGGGCGAAGTCGTTGGGATGCGAGTATCAGAGCGTAGGCAAACTTCTCTATTTTCTGGTAGTTCAACTCTGACCCCTGTAGTGCTTTACTAATGAAGTAGACGGGTTGTTGTCCCCTTTCATCTTCTCTAATTAGTGCTGAGGCTATTGCCCGACTTCCTACTGCGAGGTACAGTATGAGTGGTTCTCCCTCTTGTGGTCGAGATAGGATGGGGGGTTGTCCCAAGAATTCTTTGAAGTCTTGGAAGGCTTGTTTACATTTCGTTGTCCACTCGAAGTTCTTTTCCTTCCTTAAGGTAGCGTAGAAGGGGAGGGATCTTATTGCTGACCCTGCTAGGAATCTGGACAAGGCCGCCAATCTTCCATTGAGTTGTTGTACCTCTTTGACGCAGGTCGGGATTTTCATGTTGAGTATGGCCTGGCACTTATCTGGATTTGCCTCGATTCCTCTTTGTGTGAGCATAAAGCCCAAAAATTTACCTGCTTCCACTGCGAAGGTGCATTTAGCCGGGTTGAGTCGCATGCCATGCTTCCGTATGGTGTTGAACACTTGAACCAAGTCGGTTAGTAATGTTTCTTCACTTTGTGTCTTTATCAACATGTCATCCACATAGACCTCCAAGATTTTTCCGATGTGGTCTGAGAAGACTTTGTTCATTAGCTTTTGATAAGTGGCTCCCGCGTTCTTAAGGCCGAAAGGCATTATGATGTAGCAATAATTTGCTTTCGGTGTGAGAAACGATATTTTTTCTTGATCCAGTGGATACATTGGGATCTGGTTGTAGCCTGAGTATGCGTCCATGAACAAGAAATACTTATATCCCGATGAGGCATCTAATAGAGCATCGATGCTTGGGAGTGGATAAGGGTCTTTTGGGCAGGCTTTATTGAGGTCGGTGTAGTCGGTGCACATTCGCCATTTCCCATTTGACTTTCTCACCAAGACGACTGATAAACCACTATTTTATGGTTTATCTTGTACTCAATTGAGTGGTTTTTATTAACTCTTTACCCACTTATTCATACTATTTGCATGGTTTTATATTTCCTTCCTAATTATGTGTTTTGATTGAAAACATGCTTCTTTGATCTTATATTTGCTTATTATTAATCCTATCTTATTACCATTAGATGCCTTGATATGTGTGTTAAGTGTTTTCAGAGATTATAGGGCATGAATGGCTCAGAGGATGGGAAGAAAGCATGCAAAAGAGGAAGGAATGCAAGAAGTTGGAGAAATTGCTAAGCTGTCCAACCTGGCCTCTCTGCACTCAAACGGCTATAACTTTAGCTACAGAGGTCCAAATGATGCGGTTCCAGTTGCGTTGGAAAGCTAACGTCCGGAGCTTCGATTTGATATATAATATGCCATAGTGGCCCTGACGCTAGGTGACGCGACCGCGTGCCCCATGCGGCCGCGTCGCAAGTGACGAAAATCAGCGAATTTGAATTCGCAACCAGCGAATTCTGGGCTGTTTCTGACCCAGTTCTCGGCCCAGAAAACAC
This sequence comes from Arachis stenosperma, assembly GCF_014773155.1. NCBI lineage: Eukaryota > Viridiplantae > Streptophyta > Magnoliopsida > Fabales > Fabaceae > Arachis > Arachis stenosperma. Next base: position 125,168,971 of record NC_080385.1, on the reverse strand, counting down.
AGATTAGAGGCTATAAAGTAGAGAGATTGCATCCATTCATTATCATTCACTCATAATTCACTTTTTACAGTTTTAGATGTAGTTTTTAGTGAGAGAGGTTCTCTCCTCTCTCTTTAGGATTTAGGTAGAGTTTTTAGAAATTAAGATTTAGGACTTCTCTTAGTTTTTAAGAGTGACTCTCGATCCAGGTTCAATGTTCTTTTACTTTATGTTTATTTCTTATTTTCAGACATTTGAATGCTTGCTTGTATTAGTTATGTTGCCTATTTGGCCTATGCCACTTTCATGATGATTTTCTTATTTAATGATATTTGAGGTATTTTAGTTTATGATTGTCCCTTTTTATTATTCCCAATCTGAGGATATTGTTATTCTAGTAGATTTAGTTTTTCCCCTTTTGGCTTTGGTTAAATAATTGGTGACTCTAGAGTTATTAAACTCATTGTTGATTGAAAATTAGAATTCATCCACTTAACTTACCTTCATAGTTAGAGGTTAACAAAGTGGGAGAAAAATCCAATTCTCATCACAATTGATAAGGATAACTAGGAAAGGACCTCCAGTTCTTATACCTTGCCAAAGGTTTATTTTATAGCTATTATTATTTTATTTTACTTGTCATATAATATATTCGCACCTTACTTCCAAAACCCCAATTTTACCTTTTTCATAGCCAATAATAAGAACATACCTCCCTGCAATTCCTTGAGAAGACGACCCGAGGTTTAAATACTCGGTTATCAATTTTAAAGGGGTTTGTTACTTGTGACAACCAAAACGTTTGTACGAAGGGATTTTTGTCGGTTTAGAGACTATATCTACAACGCGACTGTTTTTATGAAATTCTTTACTAGCAAAAATCCTAACGTCAAAATGGCGCCGTTGCCGGGGAATTGCAAACGTGTGCCTTATTATTGGTTATTGTAAATATTTTTCTAAAAAAAAATATAATTTTTTTTACTTGTTTATTTGTTTCTCCTTTTTCCCCTTTATTTCTGATAACTACTATGAATTCTCACCCCTCTCGCTTTGAGTTTGGTTCTAATTTTGTTGAAGGAGATAGAAACCACAGCAGGAATATGCATCAAGGTCAGACCAATCAAGGATGGATGGAGCCAAGAGGATCTAATCAACCCTTTAGGCAACAACACCATCCTAGATATCATGGACAAAGACTAGGCTACAATGCATCCCAAGATGATAGATATGGTGGACCACCTTGTAGCTACCAACAAGCCCCACCCTATGCTCATAGATCATCCTTTCAACACAACCTCAACCCACCACACTCACAAGCCCCTTTCTACCATTCACCCCCATATGACCCTAACCCTCAACCACCATACCAACCACCTTATGAGCCATATGAACCATATATAGAACCACCCCAATTCCAACCCAATTACTCACAAGAACCACCACTTCAATATTCACCATCTCCATATCCATCAATCCAAGAGCATTATGATCCTACTTATGAAAACCGAGTGCATCAAAAGGCAAAGGATTGTCTCAAGGAAACAATGGATCGATTTTAGGCAACCACTCAACAACTGGGGCAAGTATTAATTCAATGGGCTTCTAGATGCTTAAATACACAAGGATCAGCCACAGCCCCATGTGGACAGTCTAGTGAAGAGCATAGCATAAAGGAGATACCAGAAACTCCAGTGGACAAGACAGAGCATGAATTCATACTAGAACAAGTAGAAGAAGCTATCATTGTTCAAGAAGAAGAGTTGGTTGAAGACTTAGGAGACGCAGAACCTCCATGGGAAAGACAAGACATAGAGCCTCCTTCCAAGACGGTTGAAATTGATGCTGAAGAGGGTGTACAACTGATGAGCGGATAATTTGTACGCTTTTTGGCATTGTTTTTAGTATGTTTTTGGTAGTTTTAGTTGAGTTCTTAGTATATTTTTATTAGTTTTTAGTCAAAATTCACTTTTCTGGACTTTACTATGAGTTTGTGTGTTTTTCTGTGATTTCAGGTATTTTCTGGCTGAAAATGAGGGACCTGAGCAAAAATCAGATTCAGAGACTGAAAAGGACTGCAGATGCTGTTGGATTCTGACCTCCCTGCACTCGAAGTGGATTTTCTGGAGCTACAGAAGCCCAATTGGCGTGCTCTCAACGGCGTTGGAAATTAGACATCCTGGGCTTTCCCGCAATATATGATAGTCTATACTTTGCCCAAGATTTGATGGCCCAAACCGGCGTTCAAAGTCACCCTCAGAAATTCCAGCGTTAAACGCCGGAACTGGCACCTAAATGGGAGTTAAACGCCCAAACTGGCACCAAAGCTGGCGTTTAACTCCAAGGAGAGTCTCTATACGAAAATGCTTCATTGCTCAGCCCAAGCACACACCAAGTGGGCCCGGAAGTGGATTTTTATGTCATTTACTCATCTTTGTACACCTTAGGCTACTGGTTTTTCTATAAGTAGGACCTTTTACTATTGTATTAGACATCTTGGTAGCTATCTTTGAGTTTCATGCTATCTTAGATCATCTGGGAGGCTGGCCATTCGGCCATGCCTAGACCCTGTTCTTATGTATTTTCAACGGTAGAGTTTCTACACACCATAGATTAAGGTGTGGAGCTCTGCTGTACCTCGAGTATTAATGCAATTACTATTGTTCTTCTATTCAATTCCGCTTGTTCTTTGTCCAAGATATCACTTGTTATTCAACTTGATGAATGTAATGATCCGTGACACTCATCATCATTCTCACTCATGAACAAAGTGACTGACAACCACTCTTGTTCTACAAGCAACAAGGCTCTAGTGTTTATCTCTTGGATTCCTGATACACGATGCATAGTTGATCGCCTGACAACCGAGTGCTCGCCTGACAAACGAGCCAGCCATTCCGTGAGATCAGAGTCTTCGTGGTATAGGCGAGAACTGATGGCGGCATTCAAGAGAATCCGGAAGGTCTAACCTTGTCTGTGGTATTCTGAGTAGGATTCAATGATTGAATGACTGTGACGTGCTTCAAACTCCTAGCAGGTGGGGCGTTAGTGACAGACGCAAAAGAATCGATGGATTCTATTCCGGCCTGACCGAGAACCGACAGCTGATTAGCCATATGCTGTGACAGAGCATAGGAACATTTTCACTGAGAGGATGGGAGGTAGCCACTGACAACGGTGAAACCCTTGCATAAGCTTGCCATGGAAAGGAGTAAGAAGGATTGGATGAAGATAGTAGGAAAGCAGAGAGACGGAAGGGAAGGCATCTTCATACGCTTATCTGAAGCTCTCACCAATGATATACATAAGTATCTCTATCTTTATCTTTATGCTTTATTCATCATCTATACCCATTTGAGTCTGCCTGACTAAGATTTACAAGGTGACCATAGCTTGCTTCATAGCATCAATCTCCGTGGGATCGACCCTTACTCGCGTAAGGTTTATTACTTGGACGACCCAGTGCACTTGCTGGTTAGTTGTGCGGGATTGCAAAAGTGTGATTGCAATTTCGTGCACCAAGTTTTTGGCACCGTTGCCGGGGATTGTTTGTGTATGGACAACTGACGGTTCATCTTGTTGCTTAGATTAGGTATTTTTTTTTCGAAATTCTTGAAGATGAATTCTAGAGTTTCATGATGATTTGTTGAAATCTGGTTGGCTGAGAAGCCATGTCTAATCTTATTGGACCGAGGTTTCAACTGATCACCACAATAGCTTGTTGATCTCTATCAATCTTGCTATTGGAGCAATGATCTGCTAAGGCTTGGCTGGCCATTGGCCATGTCTAGTGTTTTGGACCGAAGCTTTCTTTGAAAGCTTGGCTGGCTGTGAAGCCATGTCTAATTCCTGGACCGGAGTCTTAGACTAGCATTGCAATGATTCCTGGAATTCTCATTAAGAATTTTGATACCTTTATTTTCTTTTTCTACATAATTTTCGAAAAAAAAAACACAAAAAAATTTATAAAATTATAAAATCCAAAAATATTTCTTGTCTAGAGTCTCATCTTAAGTTCAGTGTCAATTGCATGTTTCTGCTCTTTTTGCATTCATGCATGAGTCTTCATTAATCTTCAAGTTGTTCTTGATGATTTTGTCACTATGATTTTTTCTCTTGACTTGAGTGTTTATGTGTCTCATATGCATTCACATTTTGTTAGTGTCAGTAGTATACAAACTGCTAAGTTTGGTGTCTTGCATGCATTGTTATTTGATTTTAGTTGCATTTTTGATTATTCCTTATTATTAAAAATCCAAAAATATTTTTAATTTGTGTCTTTTCAAGTCAATAATACAGAGAATTGAAGACTCATAACATACTGCAGAGGAATTGCACAGAAAAAGCTGGGCGTTCAAAACGCCCAGTGAAGAAGGACAGACTGGCGTTTAAACGCCAGTCAGGGTACCTGGTTGGGCGTTTAACGCCCAAAAAGGGTGTCCATTGGGCGTTAAACGCCAGAATGTGCACCATTCTGGGCGTTTAACGCCAGGATGGCACAAGGGGGAAGATTTTGTTTTCAAAATCAATTTTTTTTAGTTTTCAAAGTTTTTCAAAATCAAATCTTTTTCAAATCAAATCTTTTCAATCAAATGTTTTCAAAATCAATTTCTTTCCTTTTTCAAAGATACTTACTAACAATTAATGATTTGATTTAACATTTCAAGTATGTTGCCTTTTCTGTTGAGAAAGGTTTAATGTTTGAATCATACCTTTTCTTGTTAGGCAAGTCATTAATTTTTAAAATCAAATCTTTTTTTTAAAATTGTTTTCAAATCATATCTTTTTTTATCATATCTTTTTAAAACCATAACTTCTCAATCATACCTTTTTAATCACATCTTTTTCAAAATAAGTTTTCAATCAAATCTTTTTAATATTCTAATTTCAAAATCTTTTTCAAAAATCACTTGATCTCTTTCTCACTCTTGTTTTTCGAAAATTTAATTAAAGTTTTTCAAAATGTTTTTAAAATCTTTTTAATTAATTTTCGAAAATTCTCTTCCCCTCTTCTCACATCCTTTTATTTATGGAGTACCACTCCTTCTCAATGCACAATTCGAACTCTATCTGATCAAGTTCGAATTCTTCTACCTCTTTCTTCTATTTTTCTTTTCCTCTGACACCTCAAGGAATCTCTATACTGTGACATAGAGGATTCCACATTCTCTTGTTCTCTTCTCTTTCATATGAGCAGGAGCAGAGACAAAGGCATTCTTGTTGAAGCTGACCCTGAACCTGAAAGGACCTTGAAGCGAAAGCTAAGAGAAGCTAAGGCACAACTCTCTATAGAGGACCTAACCGAATTCTTCAAAGAAGAAGAAGACATGGCAGCCGAAAACAACAACAATGCCAACTATGCAAGGAAGGTGCTGGGTGACTTTACTGCACCTACTCCCGACTTCTATGGGAGAAGCATCTCTATCCCTGCCATTGGAGCAAACAACTTTGAGCTTAAGCCTCAATTAGTTTCTCTAATGCAACAGAATTGCAAGTTCCATGGACTTCCATTGGAAGATCCTCATCAGTTCTTAGCTGAATTCTTGCAAATCTGTGACACTGTCAAGACTAATGGGGTTGACCCTGAGGTCTATAGACTGATGCTATTCCCTTTTGCTGTAAGAGACAGAGCTAGGATATGGTTCGACTCACAACCTAAGGAAAGCCTGGACTCTTGGAAAAAGCTAGTCAATGCCTTCTTGGGAAAGTTATTTCCACCTCAAAAATTGAGTAAGCTTAGAGTGGAAGTCCAAACCTTCAGACAGAAGGATGGAGAATCCCTCTATGAAGCTTGGGAAAGATACAAACAATTAATCAGAAAATGTCCTTCTGACATGCTTTCTGAATGGAGCATCATAGGTATTTTCTATGATGGTCTCTCTGAACTATCCAAGATGTCTTTGGATAGCTCTGCTGGAGGATCTCTTCATCTGAAGAAGACGCCTACAGAAGCTCAAGAGCTCATTGAAATGGTTGCAAATAACCAATTCATGTATACTTCTGAAAGAAATCCTGTGAACAATGGGACAAGTCAGAAGAAAGGAGTTCTTGAGATTGATACTCTGAACGCCATTTTGGCTCAGAATAAAATATTGACTCAACAAGTCAATTTGATTTCTCAAAGTCTGTCTGGAATGCAAAATGCACCAAGCAGTACTAAGGATGCTTCATCTGAGGAAGAAGCTTATGATCCTGAGAACCCTTCAATGGAAGAGGTGAATTACTTAGGAGAACCCTATGGAAACACCTATAATTCTTCATGGAGAAATCACCCAAATTTCTCATGGAAGAATCAAGAGAGACCTCAACAAGGTTTCAACAACAATAATGGTGGAAGAAACAGGTTTAGCAATGGCAAACCTTTTCCATCATCTTCTCAGCAACAGACAGAGAATTCTAAGCAGAACACCTCTGACTTAGCAACCATGGTCTCTGATCTAATCAAAACCACTCAAAGTTTCATGACTGAAACAAGGTCCTCCATCAGGAATTTGGAGGCACAAGTGGGACAGCTGAGCAAGAAAATTACTGAACTCCCTCCAAGTACTCTTCCAAGCAACACAGAAGAAAATCCAAAAGGAGAGTGCAAGGCCATCAATATGGCCGAATATGGAGAGGAAGGGGAGGAAGTGAACGCCACTGAGGAAGACCTCAATGGGCGTGCACTGACCTCCACTGAGTTCCCCAATGAGGAACCATGGGAATCTGAGGCTCAAAATGAGACCATAGAGATTCCATTGGACCTACTTCTGCCTTTCATGAGCTCTGATGAGTATTCATCCTCTGAAGAGGATGAGTATGCCACTGAAGAGCTAGTTGCTAAATACCTTGGAGCAATCATGAAGCTAAATGACAAGTTATTTGGAAATGAGACTTGGGAGAATGAACCTCCTTTGCTCACCAAAGAACTGGATGACTTGTCTAGGCAGAAATTACCTCAAAAGAGACAAGATCCTGGGAAGTTTTCATACCTTGTACCATAGGCACCATGACCTTCAAGAAGGCTCTGTGTGACTTAGGGTCAAGTGTAAATCTCATGCCTCTCTCTGTAATGGAGAAGCTAGGGATCTTTGAGGTGCAAGCTGCAAAAATCTCATTAGAGATGGTAGACAACTCAAGAAAACAAGCTTATGGACTTGTAGAGAATGTCTTGGTTAAGATTGAAGACCATTACATCCCTACTGATTTCATAGTCCTAGAGACTGGGAAGTGCACGGATGAAAACATCATCCTTGGCAGACCCTTCCTAGCCACAGCAAAGGCTGTGATTGATGTTGATGGAGGTGAACTGATCATTCAAGTGAATGAAGAATCCTTTGTGTTTAAGGCTCAAGGATATCCCTCTGTCACCATGGAGAGGAAGCATGAAGAGCTTCTCTCAAATCAGAGACAAGCAGAGCCCCCACAGTCAAACTCTAAGTTTGGTGTTGGGAAGCCACAACCAAACTCTAAGTTTGGTGTTGAACACCCACATTCAAACTCTAAGTTTGGTGTTGGGAGGTTCCAACATTGCTCTGAGTATCTGTGAGGCTCCATGAGAGCCCCCTGTCAAGCTACTGACATTAAAGAAGCGCTTGTTGGGAGGCAACCCAATGTTACATTTTATCTATTTTCTTTTGTTATTTTGTTTTATTTTGTAGGTTGATGATCATGAGAAGTCACAAAATTAATTGAAAAAAGCAAAAACAGAATGAAAAACAGGAAGAAAAATAACACACCCTGGAGGAAGAACTCACTGGCGTTTAAACGCCAGTGAGGCTTGCAATTGGGCGTTTAACGCCCAGTCTGGCACCATTCTGGGCGTTTAACGCCAGAAAGGGGCACCAGACTGGCGTTAAACGCCAGAAAAGGGCAAGAACCTGGCGTTAAATGCCAGGAATGGGCACCAGCCCGGCGTTTAACGCCAGAAATGGCTCAAAACGTGATTTTGAATGCCATTTGGTGCAGGGATGACTTTTTCTTGACACCACAGGATCTGTGGACCCCACAGGACCCCCACCAACCCCACCACTCTCTCTCTCTTCTTCACCCTTTCACCAATCACCTCAACTCCTCTTCCCCAAACACCCTTCACCTATCAAATCCCATCTTTCTCTTCACCACTCACATTCATCCTTCATAAAACCCCACCTACCTCACATTTCAAATTCAAACCACTTTCCCTCCCAAACCCACCCTCAAATGCCCAAACTCTACCCTTTCCCCTCTCCTATATAAACCCTTCTTCAACCCTTCATTTTCACACAACCTAAACACCACTTTTCCCCCCTATTTGGCTGAACACAAAATCCAATCCCTTCTTCCTCATTTCTTCTTCTTCTACTCTCTTCTTTCTTCTTTTGCTCGAGGACGAGCAAACATTTTAAGTTTGGTGTGGTAAAAGCGTTGCTTTTTCGTTTTTCCATAACCATTTATGGCATCCAAGGCCGGAGAAACCTCTAGAAAGAGGAAAGGGAAGGCAAAAGCTTCCACCTCCGAGTCATGGGAGATGGATAGATTCATCTCAAGGGTGCATCAAGACCACTTCTATGAAGTTGTGGCCTTGAAGAAGGTGATCCCCGAGGTCCCCTTTTCACTCAAAAAGGGTGAATATCCGGAGATCCGACATGAGATTCGAAGAAGAGGTTGGGAAGTTCTCACCAACCCCATTCAACAAGTCGGAATCTTGATGGTTCAAGAGTTCTATGCCAATGCATGGATCACCAAGAACCATGATCAAAGTGTGAACCCGGATCCAAAGAATTATCTTACTATGGTTCGGGGGAAATACTTGGATTTTAGTCCGGAAAATGTAAGGTTAGCATTCAACTTGCCTATGATGCAAGGAGATGAACATCCTTACACTAGAAGGGTCAACTTTGATCAAAGGTTGGACCAAGTCCTCACGGTCATATGTGAAGAGGGCGCACAATGGAAGAGAGATTCAAGAGGCAAGCCGGTTCAATTGAGAAGGCATGACCTCAAACCCGTGGCTAGATGATGGTTGGAGTTTATCCAACGCTCAATCATTCCCACTAGCAACCGGTCCGAAGTTACTCTAGACCGGGCCATCATGATCCATAGCATCATGATTGGAGAAGAAGTGGAAGTTCATGAGGTTATAGCCCAAGAACTCTATAAGGTGGCGGATAAGTCCTCTACCTTGGCAAGATTAGCCTTTCCTCACCTCATCTGTCACCTCTGTTATTCAGTTGGAGTTGACATAGAGGGAGACATCCCCATTGATGAGGATAAGCCCATTACCAAGAAGAGGATGGAGCAAACAAGAGACCCCTCTCATCATGAGATCCCTGAGATGCCTCAAGGGATGCACTTTCCTCCACAAGACTATTGGGAGCAACTAAACACCTCCCTAGGAGAATTGAGTTCCAACATGGGACAACTAAGGGTGGAGCATCAAGAACACTCCATTCTCCTCCATGAAATTAGAGAAGATCAAAGAATCATGAGAGAGGAGCAACAAAGACAAGGAAGAGACATTGAGGAGCTCAAGCACTCCATAGGACCTTCAAGAGGAAGAACAAGCCACCATCACTAAAGGTGGACTCGTTCTTTAATCTCCTTGTTCTTTATTTTCTTGTTTTTCGAATTCTAGTGCTTATGTTTGTCTATGTTTGTGTCTTGTGATCATTAGTATCTTAGTGTCTATGCCTTAAAGTTATGAATGTCCTATGAATCCATCACCTTTCTTAAATAAACATTGTTCTTAATTGAAAAAGATAAGAATTGCATGAATTTTGAATTTTATAACAGTTTAATTATTTTGATGTGGTGGCAACACTTTTGTTCTCTGAATGTATGCTTGAACAGTGCATATGTCTTTTGAATTTGTGGTTCATGAATGTTGGCTCTTGAAAGAATGATGAAAAAGGAGACATGTTACTGAGGATCTGAAAAATCATAAAAATGATTCTTGAAGCAAGAAAAAGCAGTGAAAAAAAAAGAAGAGGCGAAAAAAAAAACGAAAAAAAGAAAGAGAAAAAGAAAGAAAAAGAAAGAAATAAAGTTGTGATCCAAGGCAATAAGAGTGTGCTTAAGAACCCTGGACACCTCTAACTGGGGACTTTAGCAAAGCTGAGTCACAATCTGAAAAGGTTCACCCAATTATGTGTCTGTGGCATGTATGTATCTGGTGGTAATACTGGAAGACAGAGTGCTTTGGGCCACAGCCAAGACTCAATAAGTAGCTGTGTTCAAGAATCATCATACTTAACTAGGAGAATCAATAACACTATCTGGATTCTGAGTTCCTAAAGAAGCCAATCATTCTGAATTTCAAAGGATAGAGTGAGATGCCAAAACTATTCAAAGGCAAAAAGCTAAAAGCCCCGCTCATCTAATTAATGCTGATCTTCATAGATGTTTTTGGAATTCATGGCATATTCTCTTCTTTTTATCTTATTTGATCTACAGTTGCTTGAGGACAAGCAACAATTTAAGTTTGGTGTTGTGATGAGCGGATAATTTGTACGCTTTTTGGCATTGTTTTTAGTATGTTTTTGGTAGTTTTAGTTGAGTTCTTAGTATATTTTTATTAGTTTTTAGTCAAAATTCACTTTTCTGGACTTTACTATGAGTTTGTGTGTTTTTCTGTGATTTCAGGTATTTTCTGGCTGAAATTGAGGGACCTGAGCAAAAATCTGATTCAGAGACTGAAAAGGACTGCAGATGCTGTTGGATTCTGACCTCCCTGCACTCGAAGTAGATTTTCTAGAGCTACAGAAGCCCAATTGGCGCGCTCTCAACGGCGTTGGAAAGTAGACATCCTGGGCTTTCCAGCAATATATGATAGTCTATACTTTGTCTAAGATTTGATGGCCCAAACCAGCGTTCAAAGTCACCCTCAGAAATTCCAGCGTTAAACGCCGGAACTGGCACCTAAATGGGAGTTAAACGCCCAAACTGGCACCAAAGCTGGCGTTTAACTCCAAGGAGAGTCTCTACACGAAAATGCTTCATTGCTCAGCCCAAGCACACACCAAGTGGGCCCGGAAGTGGATTTTTATGTCATTTACTCATCTTTGTACACCTTAGGCTACTAGTTTTTCTATAAGTAGGACCTTTTACTATTGTATTAGACATCTTGGTAGCTATCTTTGAGTTTCATGCTATCTTAGATCATCTGGGAGGCTGGCCATTCGGCCATGCCTAGACCCTGTTCTTATGTATTTTCAACGGTGGAGTTTCTACACACCATAGATTAAGGTGTGGAGCTCTGCTGTACCTCGAGTATTAATACAATTACTATTGTTCTTCTATTCAATTCCGCTTGTTCTTTGTCCAAGATATCACTTGTTATTCAACTTGATGAATGTGATGATCCGTGACACTCATCATCATTCTCACTCATGAACAAAGTGACTGACAACCACTCTTGTTCTACAAGCAACAAGGCTCTAGTGTTTATCTCTTGGATTCCTGATACACGATGCATGGTTGATCGCCTGACAACCGAGTGCTCGCCTGACAAACGAGCCAGCCATTCCGTGAGATCAGAGTCTTCGTGGTATAGGCGAGAACTGATGGCGGCATTCAAGAGAATCCGGAAGGTCTAACCTTGTCTGTGGTATTCTGAGTAGGATTCAATGATTGAATGACTGTGACGTGCTTCAAACTCCTAGCAGGCGGGGCGTTAGTGACAGACGCAAAAGAATCGATGGATTCTATTCCGGCCTGACCGAGAACCGACAGCTGATTAGCCATATGCTGTGACAGAGCATAGGAACATTTTCACTGAGAGGATGGGAGGTAGCTACTGACAACGGTGAAACCCTTGCATAAGCTTGCCATGGAAAGGAGTAAGAAGGATTGGATGAAGACAGTAGGAAAGCAGAGAGACGGAAGGGAAGGCATCTTCATACGCTTATCTGAAGCTCTCACCAATGATATACATAAGTATCTCTATCTTTATCTTTATGCTTTATTCATCATCTATACCCATTTGAGTCTGCCTGACTAAGATTTACAAGGTGACCATAGCTTGCTTCATAGAATCAATCTCCGTGGGATCGACCCTTACTCGCGTAAGGTTTATTACTTGGACGACCCAGTGCACTTGCTGGTTAGTTGTGCGGGATTGCAAAAGTGTGATTGCAATTTCGTGCACCAACAACCTCCAAAGCATATCATAGTTGAAGACTTGGAAGAGGTTGATCAAGAGATGGAGATTCAAGAAGAAGAAGCACAACCTCCCATGCCCTTGGAAAGCAATCAAAAGGAGATTGAATTGAAAGAGAGCTACCAAGAGGAAGAGGTTGAAATTGAAGAAGTTTGCAAAGAGGTGGTAATTATCCGAAAAGAGCATAAGGGAGTAGAGCTTGCAATTTCATTAAAAATACCTCCCCCTAAGTTGCCATCATCCTTCACAACATTCAAGTGGGTAAAATTCATATCCCTTGGCTTTCTAATTCCACTTGAATATGGGCTACTGGAGATGGATGGTCAACTTAGAGCTCTTTGTGACATTAAGAGTAAGCGGAAGATGGCCAGTGGTAAGAATTGTCCTGCAAGGTTCATTATGGTTGGAAGCTTTAAGTTTAAACGCAAAGGTTGGTATGGAGCTCAACTGAATGGGTCTAGGAAGATATTTGGTTGCTGCAGTGAGAATTTGGATCACCTTTCACCCGGCTGGAAAAATGCAGATCAAGACAAAAACGGGTGTAAAGGTAAAGTTTGGGATCCTGGAATCTGTTCTGACATTTGTCACCCCGGGAGCCTAAGAATCTATTTGAAGCTTCGTAAGGGCTTTACGTGCTTAGTCTGGGACCCCAGAGGTTACTGGAGATACAAACATTGGTGGGGATTCCTGGATCAGTACAAGCATAAGCCACCATGACAGGAAGCTCATCAAATGTCCAACTTAAGGACTTTAACTAAAAGTGCTAGGTGGGAGACAACCCACCATGGTATGATCGTTCATTTTTCATTTTTATTTAGTTTTATTTTATTTTATTATATTGAACCTGGAGTTTTGCATCACATTTATATTAACACTGCATTCTGCATTTTATTTAAAAAAAATTTCACCGCGCGACGCGATCACACCAGCGACGCGTCCGCGTGGCAGGGGAGTAAAGAAAAATAAAAATGAACAGAAAGTTACGCTGGAGCGTGGCTGGAGGCGTGCCAATGGCACAAATCAACCCACGCGATCGCGTCGCTGACGCGTCCGCGTCGCATGGGAATAATGGCCTCCCACGCGACCGCGTGACCAAGATTTCGACGTCAAAGTGATGCACACCCGAAAGTTGTGCGAGAGTGATGCTGGATTGGTGCTGAACGCACAATCCTACCCACGCGGCCGCGTCATATTCCTTTAAAGCCCACTCACGCGATCGCATGCCCCATGCGATCGCGTCACCCAATATTTGGCACTAATAATAATTTGAACAGAGAGTTGTGCGAGTGCGAGGCTGCCCTCGCGCCAGTAGCATGAATTGTGTCACGCAACCGCGTGACCGACGTGACCGCGTCAATCAGTATCAGCGCAAGTCACGCGACCGCGTGCCCCACGCGTCCGCGTCGCCTGCGCCGCACAACATACCCCAATTTGCCAAATATCTTATCTTTTCTTCCCCAATCCTAATTTTTCCTCCCTCCTTTCTTCCTTACTTCTTCTTCCCTTCTTTCCCTTCTAATTCTTCTTATTTTTCTTTTTATTTTATTTTAATTCATTTGCATACTTTCATCCATTGCATTATTTTCATTGGTGTTAGAAATTTATTTGGGTAATTATTTACCATATTTTGCTTGTGGATTATTAAAGGAATTGTTTGACAATTATATTAATTTTTAAAGGGTTGCTTGCATGTTCAATTTAATACTTTCAAATAGCTTATTTACCGTGCATGCTATGTGTTTGTGAAAACGCCCGTATGGCATTGTGCACTATTTTTAAGACTTCTTTTAATCTACTACTATAAATGCCTGCTTTTCACAAATTCCCTTTACTATTTTATTAATTAAATATAATTGTAAATACAAACGTTATTGTTAGTTTCTTATGACTAATAATACATTAAAAGCTTTTGATGCTTGATCTATGCTACTCATGCCCTTGCCGGCATGCTAATAAACATCTTGCATCCAATACTCCCCATGCCTTGCTATATTTCCATTGATGAACTGATCACATGGAATCGCGACCATGTCTTTCATTCACTATTTCTTTTGCTTGGCATGATTATCACTCGTACCGCCCTCCTCTTTGCTCCACCCTTTGACTTCATGTGCCTTTCTCTTCTCTCTTTTTCAGGCTGGCCACCAAAACGGGTAAAGAGAAAGCCTCTACAAGAGAGCACCAGCTGAGGAACCACAACCGCCATCCACCTGCACATCTCAGCATGCACCGAGGACGGTGCAATCTTTAAGTGTGGGGAGGTCGATACCGATCTCCATGGGTTAGTTACTTCCTCTTTCAACACCAATGTTTTAGTCTATTTGTTTGTTCATTGTTGCAATTGCATGTTTAATTATTTTTGTGCATATTTTACTACTTGGTTAAAGTAATATTCTTCTTTTTCAAGAAATTTTTATAGTATTTCACTAATTTGAATAAAACTTTTTGAAAAACTTGTTTGAAGAAATATTATTTTGGAACATAGTTTAAAGCTTGAACACACAAAACCTGTGAGATTTTTTAGCCTATTTGAATTGGTTGCATTTTATCAACCAAAAAAAAATTTTTGTTTTAGTGTGTTTTTCTCTCTAAAATTGTGATATTTGTCTTGCTTAATTCTATATTTTCATAATTTGATGTATGCATGCACTTATATGATTGAGGCCTTTATTTCACTTAGCTTACATACCCACATGGCCTTACCTTTCATTATCCTTTGCAAACCAATTTGAGCCTATTTTACCCCTTTATTCTTTACTTTAGCACATCATTAACTCTAAGCGAAAAACAATAATGTCCTTAATTTGAATCCTTGGTTAGCTTAGATTAGTGAGAATGCTTATGAATTAAGTGTGGGGAAGAGTGGGTTTGGAAACATCTGGTTTGAGAATTGAGTATGTTAGAATTTTCTGAAAATGTGAAAGAAATGTTTAGGACATGTTCATGCATTCAATAAATTAATCATATGCATTGAGAAAAACAAAAGAAAAAAAAATAATATATATATATATAAAAAAGAGCAAAATAAGTGAAAGGGGACAAAATGCCCCAAAGTAAGCGGTGAAAGCAATGCATATGAGTTATACTTGAAATTAGAATGCATGAATATGTGAAAAACATGGTTAATGGATGGTTAAATGTTGTATTGTGATTACATGGATTGTTTAAGTTAGGTGGAAAAGTTTAAGTTAATTAAGGATTCAGATTTTAGTCCACTTGGCCAAATACAATCCTACCTTGACCCTAACCCCATTACAACCCTTAAAAGACCTCTTGATATGTGTATTTATGCATTAAATTTATGTTGATTGTTAGATGAAGAGCAAGCCTTAGAAAGCAAGGTTAGTAGAGAATTGAGAGATCGAACCTTAAACACCTGAGTGATTAGAGTGTATACACTACCAGTAAGGGTTCGATGCTCAATTCCTTGTTCCCTGCTTTCATAAGCTATTTTCTTCTTACAAGTCTATTTGTGCTTCATTTTTATGATTTGAATTAGTGAAACCCAGTTCATATTTGTTCTTGAAAGATTTGTTTATTTTTAATCGAGTAGGTAGAAACATTTTTTTTTGCATGTAGTTGCATTCATATAGATAGGTTGCATTTCATACATTCTACCATTCCTCTTCATCTTTATAGCTTCTCTTGAGCTTAGCATGAGGACATGCTATTATTTAAGTGTGGAGAGGTTGATAAACCACTATTTTATGGTTTATCTTGTACTCAATTGAGTGGTTTTTATTAACTCTTTACCCACTTATTCATACTATTTGCATGGTTTATATTTCCTTCCTAATTATGTGTTTTGATTGAAAACATGCTTCTTTGATCTTATCACTACAAGAAAAAAGGCCTGTCGGCACACTTTTTTCTTGCCACGCTTTTAAAGCGTGCCTAAAAGTGGTCTATGGGCACGCTTTTGCGAGGGTGGCCACTGATTTATGATTTGGCCACGCTTTTTTGCCACGCTTGAAAAACGTGGCCATAGAGAAAAATCGGTACGCTTTTACGAGGGTGGCCACTTATTTAAAATTTGGCCACGCTTTCTTATTGCCACGCTTGAAAAGCGTACCCATAGAGAAAAATCGGTACGCTTTAAAAGAGTGACTAATTTTTCTTTTAACAGTCACATTTTTAAAGCGTGCCTATATACTGTGTTTATATAGGCACCCTACAAAAGCGTACCAATAGAGTGCCACCCTATTTTTTACACACTTCACTTTTTTCTAAGTTAACTTTTAACCTATAGAAGTTATAACTGCTCATACACTTCACTTTTATTTCCAAATTCATTTTTAACCTAGAAGATAACCTAAAAGCAAGCCATTGCACCCAGCAAGCCGTCGCAATAAGTTCATCACTGCCCATCGCCAAGGCTGTTGCACCACACAGCTCGCCGTCATGTTCATCTAACCCTCACACCCAGCCCTTCATCTAACCCTCACACCCATCCCTCTCTCTGTCACACCCAACCCCGCACCATCAACGATCTCTCGCACCCAACCCTCGCACCATCGACACAACCCTCGTTAGATTTGGAATCCTCCATCGGCGCTGCTCCGTCCACGCACTCAGTGGTCTCTGTCTCGGCGTGCCCTCCTACTCCCTCAGTGGTCTCTGTCTCGCAAACCCTCGTTGGATTCGGAACCTCAATCGTTGCTCACTCTATTTCGCAAACCCTCAATCGCCGATCCTCCCTCCGTGGTTCAGCACCCGTCGCGTTGCCGTCTCCCTCTCTGAAATCGTCGCGTCGCCGTCTCCCTCTCCTTCACTCGTCGCACCTTCGTCAGCCATGTTCAGCGTTCGCAGTGTCGTGGTAAATTATTTGGTCAATTTTTTCCTTGATCTAATTATTTGATTTTGAATTTGATTTTCTTGGTTCTTCATTTTTTTTCTAAATTTCTTTTTTGTTCTAATATGATCCGTGGTTTAGGATTTTTTTTCTAAACTTTTTGACATTTGGTTCTGTTCTGCTGCAGCTGTGGTAGTGCTCAGCTACTGATATGTGGTGCTCATTCTTTGAGTTTATTTTTTGCTGAATCTCGTTTGGCAGAGAATACCTCTAGATTTTTTGCAAGGTGACAAATTTAGAGCAGCAACAGATAATTACATTAGGCCTCTCCTAACTAAGGTATTCAAGTTTCTTGTTAGCTTCAAATTATGCCTCGTTCAGGCTTTTCGAAGTTGATTGTGATTTCTTTCTTTTGTATTCTCTCCAGGGAGTTCCATCTTTTTTCTCTGATCTTTTGTCTTTGTATAATCAGCCTGGGAAGGTCAGCTTTATCCCTTACATTTCTATCACTGAAAAACTATGAGATATTTGATTGTATTTTTTCTTCCATCATGTTATATAATGGAAGAAGATAAGCTTCCTATGGGTTCTGATTGTTCTTTTTATTCTTTTGAACTTTGTTCAGGCAGACATTTGGGAACAACTTATTCTTGTATTTTTTTTCACAGCGCTCTTCAAGCTAAGGTATATTAAAGATCAGATAGCGAAGTAGGTAGCTTAATTGCTTCAGTGAATATAGGTTTTAAAGGCTAGCTAGTAATTAATTACTACTGTATATATAGATTGAGAGTGGTCACTACTACAGCCTGTATGTTCTTGTTTAATTATTTGTTATTAGTTGTGTGTATATTTAAATGTTTGCATCCTTGTTTTGGTTTCCAGAGGTAATTTGTAAAGGAGAAATTCAAGAAATTATTGTAGCATTTATACTGAGCATCGCATCTACTAAAATAAATAAATATGTCAAAGGGATTTGAGATTCGTCAAGAGAATAATGAAGGAAATGGCGGCAAGAGTAGTAATGATAATGAGGGTGAGGAAAATTCATTTGACATAAATGAAGGAGCGGCTATGAGTGATGATGAGGAATTAGAAGAAGAGAATAATAATGAAGCAAAGGAGGAGGAGGAGGATAACAATGAAGAAGGGAATTTAACAAACCCAAGTAGTAGCAGCACAGCATCAAGAGAAGGGAAGAGAGGGAGTGGTGTGAGGCAATATGTGAGATCAAAGATGCCAAGGCTTTGTTGG
Organism: Arachis stenosperma; assembly: GCF_014773155.1. NCBI lineage: Eukaryota > Viridiplantae > Streptophyta > Magnoliopsida > Fabales > Fabaceae > Arachis > Arachis stenosperma. Next base: position 125,150,834 of record NC_080385.1, on the reverse strand, counting down.
ACTCCTAATCTTCATCTCTCCTTTGTCCATGTTGTTCAGAGGCTTGGAGGTCAAGAAAGTAATTCCACTCTCAAACATTTGTAAGAATACACTTCAATTTGACTTGGGAGGAGTTCAATTTGATAAAATGGTCTGTTTCAATCTTTTTTTAAGTGATTCTTCTATCTTGTGTCTATCCTCTGAGTATGCTACTATTGTAGGTTCCTTATCTAGGCAACTTTCTGTGCAAAGCAGTTTTGCTGAAGCTGCGCAACTTCTAAAGCTAGCCTCTGCTACAATGACAGTAAGTTTTGGACATTCATGGACCAATTCTAGCTTTAGTTCTTGAGAAGTTAAAACCATATGGAGGCCTTCAAGGTAGGGTTTTGTATCATAGCTCATTGTTAATCCACTTTGTTGCTCAGGGTTAATGATTAACATGAGTATTCTTATGTTTATTTTCTTTCCGATGCAATATTTGTGCTTAGAATCATTCGAGTCTGCTAAGGCAATTTCAGTGGGCGCATCAAAAGGTGTTCAAAGGCTAGGAAATCAACTGCTAATGGTGTTACAAAACACAAAAATAAAGCTGCATCTTCGGTATGTTTGAGTTTGTGTTGGTTGATTGCTTTTAAGATAATAGAACTGAAAACATATTGTCACAAAATACTGTAGGAGTAGTGAGACAGGGTTGCTTGAGCTCAATTAACAAGTTTTGAATTTGGATTAGTTCTACAAACACCACTGCCAATGCTTTAAACTCTGCAAACAATATAAATAAATATATAAATAATTGAAGTAGTTGTAAAATGTGTGAAGAGGAAAGGATTTGATTTTGTGCTCCTAAATCCAAAAGATTGTAAGGTGGCAGTAATGGTTAGATACCAAGCTCTAAGAGCTTATTTCAAACCATATATTGCCTTGTTTAGTTTGCAAACAAGGTTTGAATTTGAGTAAACAAAACTAGGGAGTTGAGACATGTAAATAATCTTGGTTAGATTTCCATTTAGAAAAGCATCATGAAAATTATACTGCTTCACTGCTCAACCTTTTGATAAAGCTATGATTAAGATTATTCTAATAGTTACAGGTTTGATAATAGGTGAGAAAACCTTATCAAAATCCACACCTGCTATTTGTGTATATCTACAAGCAACTAACATTGCTTTATGCCTAAGAATGTTTGAGTTTGTGTTGGTTGATTGCTTTTAAGATTTGTTTGGCTTCCTAACTACTTGATTCATCATCTTGATTGTGGGCTGTTGCAACAAAGGGTGCTAGGTCTGAGCCTATCTCTGTCCAAGATATAGCACTTCAGTCTCAAGCTTTATTAAATGTTAAGGATTCAAACAAGGAATTGCTAAGCTCTGTATACCATAATCTACTTTAAAATTCTGTGTGTTTCCTAACTGGATGCAGAGTTCAAACTTTTTTTTTGGCTAAGCTCTATATACATTTGATGTTTGCTAAGCTCTATATACATTTGATGTTGCTATTTATATATGTATCATTTTTTACAACCTTTAATCCCATTAGCTATTATTAGTTTATTACTTTAAAGATTTGTAGGTTGCGTGAAGGTGTGGGTATAGCACCATGCAGTGCTGCTGAATATCGTGCAATGATATTAGGAATGAGATATGCTCTTAAAAAGGGATTTTCTTTTATCCGTATCCAGGGCGACTCCAAGCTTGTTTGCATGTAGGTTGGCCATCTTTTATGCTTACATCAGTTAGTTTATTCTGGTATACATGAGCTATTTTTGTTGTTTCCTTTATAGTTTGATGAAATTTTTTATATAATTTTATGTATTATCCCGTACAGGATATGGGAACATACACTAGTTATTATAAAAAAGGGCTACTAATTTTAATTACTAAGTGACAAATTTGACATGATTGAAATTAGTACTGATTTTGTACTTTGTTGTACAGTTCTCATGCATACAGGTTACTGTTGCCCAATAGCTTCTACACCTCTAATAGCTATACAAGAGTTGCGTGCAACCATTCGTGTGCTACAAATTAGTCTGGATGTTGTTTAGGAATTAGATTAGATTTTTTATAACATAGAATTGTAATTTTTTTAAATGTTTATTTTGAAATTAGAATTTATTTTTTTTAAATATTTTATTCATGTTTTATCATGTACATAATTCATATAAATCAATGGAAGAGTAATTTTTTAGTATTATATTTTATTTGAAAGATTAATTTATTAGTATTTCTATTTTTCTTATTTTTCTTTTTTTTTATTTGAAAAAGGATTAGGCCACGTTTTTGAAGTGCAACGACAAGTTTTTTATTTTTGGCACGCTTTAAAAGCGTGGCTGTATATCCATTTTTGGGCATGTTTTAAAAGCGTGGCTGTTTATCTATCTTTTGGCACGCTTTAAAAACGTGGCTACAAGGTTATATATACAACTACGCTTTTAAGCGTGGCAATAGGTAAAAGCGTGGCAAAAAGTAAAGCGTACCAATAGATCAAGAAAAGCGTACCGATAGATCAACCGGCACGCTGGCAGATGTGACCCTTTTAAAAGCGTGCCGGTAGCTCAAAAAGCGTGGCGAAAAGTTATCGGTACGCTTTTTTGCACCTTTCGGTACACTTTAAAAACGTGGCAAAAAGCTTATTTTCTTGTAGTGTATATTTGCTTATTATTAATCCTATCTTATTACCATTAGATGCCTTGATATGTGTGTTAAGTGTTTTCAGAGATTATAGGGCATGAATGGCTCAGAGGATGGGAAGAAAGCATGCAAAAGAGGAAGGAATGCAAGCAGTTGGAGAAATTGCTAAGCTGTCCAGCCTGACCTCTCTACACTCAAACGGCTATAACTTTAGCTACAGAGGTTCAAACGACGCGGTTTCAGTTGCGTTGGAAAGCTAACGTCCGGGGCTTCGATTTGATATATAATATGTCATAGTAGCCCTGACGCTAGGTGACGCCACCGCGTGCCCCATGCGGCCGCGTCGCAAGTGACAAAAATCAGCGAATTTGAATTCGCAACCAGCGAATTTGAATTCGCAACCAGCGAATTCTGGGCTGTTTCTGACCCAGTTCTCGGCCCAGAAAACACAGATTAGAGGCTATAAAGTAGAGGGATTGCATCCATTCATTATCATTCACTCATAATTCACTTTTTACAGTTTTAGATGTAGTGTTTAGTGAGAGAGGTTCTCTCCTCTCTCTTTAGGATTTAGGTAGAGTTTTTAGAAATTAAGATTTAGGACTTCTCTTAGTTTTTAAGAGTGACTCTCGATCCAGGTTCAATGTTCTTTTACTTTATGTTTATTTCTTATTTTCAGACATTTGAATGCTTGCTTGTATTAGTTATGGTGCCTATTTGGCCTATGCCACTTTCATGATGATTTTCTTATTTAATGATATTTGAGGTATTTTAGTTTATGATTGTCCCTTTTTATTATTCCCAATCTGAGGATATTGTTATTCTAGTAGATTTAGTTTTTTCCCTTTTGGCTTTGGTTAAATAATTGGTGACTCTAGAGTTATTAAACTCATTGTTGATTGAAAATTGGAATTCATCCACTTAACTTACCTTCATAGTTAGAGGTTAACAAAGTGGGAGAAAAATCCAATTCTCATCACAATTGATAAGGATAACTAGGAAAGGACCTCCAGTTCTTATACCTTACCAAAGGTTTATTTTACAGCTATTATTATTTTATTTTAATTGTCATATAATATATTCGCACCTTACTTCCAAAACCCCAATTTTACCTTTTTCATAGCCAATAATAAGAACATACCTCCCTGCAATTCCTTGAGAAGACGACCGGAGGTTTAAATACTCGGTTATCAATTTTAAAGGGGTTTGTTACTTGTGACAACCAAAACGTTTGTACGAAGGGATTTTTGTCGGTTTAGAGACTATATCTACAACGCGACTGTTTTTATGAAATTCTTTACTGGCAAAAATCCTAACGTCAACGACGTTTGCTAGCCATTGTGGGTATTTAACTTCTCTTTTGAACCCTGCCTCTAGTAGTGCTTGTACTTATTCTTCTACAGCCTGAGACCGTTCTGGCCCAAATTTTCTTCGTCTTTGTTGTACCGGCCGGGATCCCGGGTAGACTGCCAACTTGTGGCTCATTAGTTCGGGATCTATGCCTGGCATGTCGGCAGCTTTCCATTCGAAGAGATCAACATTATCTTGTAGGAACCGTATTAGTGATTCCTTTGCGTCTCCTTTCAGGATCGTGCCAATATTAGTTGTTTTATCCGGGGTATCTCCGATCTGGACTCTTTCTATTTCTCCTTCGGGTCGTGGGCGGCATTCTTCTCTTCTCTGATCTCCGCCAAATTCGATTGTGTGGAACTCTCCTCCTTCGTCTCGGAGGTTTAGACTTTCGTTATAACAGTGATGCGCCATCTTTTGATCTGCTTTTATTGTAGCTATCCCTTCTGCAGTTGGGAATTTCATACATAGATGTGGAGTTGAAACTATTGCGTCGAGTTGATTTAACGTTGTCCGACCTATTAAGGCATTGTAGGCTGAGCTTACGTCGACCACGATATAGTCTATCTTGAGTGTTCTGGATTGGTTCCCTTTTCCGAAGGTTGTATGTAATGATACGTATCCCAGTGGTTGTACTGGGGTATCCCTAAGTCCGAACAGGCTGTTCGGGTATGCTTTTAGTTCTTTTTCTTCTAAGCCGAGCTTGTCGAAGGCAGTTTTGAATAAGATGTCGGCGGAGCTTCCTTGGTCAATTAATGTACGGTGGAGGTTGGCGTTTGCCAATATGATTGTGATGACCATGGGGTCGTCGTGTCCTGAGATGATTCCGGATGCATCTTCTTTGGTAAACGTGATTGTTGGGATGTCTGGTGCCTCCTTCTTATCTTCGACATGGTATACTTCTTTGAGGTGTCGCTTGCGGGGTGATTTGGAGATTCCTCCTCTAGCAAATCTGCCGTGTATCACGTGGACATGTCTTTCCGGTGTGCGGGGTGATCGGTCAGATCGTCCGACATCTTCATCCCTTCTTCTTTTTCTCGGTTCTTCGTCCCGATTGGCTAGGAACCGATCTAGTTTTCCTTCCCTTACTAATTTCTCAATGACGTTTTTCAAGTCAAAGCATTCGTTGGTGGAATGTCCTCGGACTCGATGATACTCACAGTATTCATTCTGATTTCCTCCTCCCCTTTTACCTTTAAGTGGCCGGGCTGGGGGTATTTTTCTGTATGGCAGACCTCTTTGTAAATATCTACCAAGGATACCCTAAGAGGGGTGTAGTTATGATATTTTTTGACTTTCTCTCCGGAGTGATCTTCTTTTTTCTTGGATTCTTTATCTTTATCTCGGTAGGCAGAACCGAACCTCGAGGCTTCCCCAAGTCGAGAATTCTCCTCCATGTTGATGTACTTCTGCGCCCGTTCTTGTACTTCATCTAGGGATGCCGGGTACTTCTTTGATATAGATTGGCTAAATGGTCCTTCTCGTAGGCCATTTATGAGGCCCATGATGGCAGCTTCTGTTGGTAGACTTTGTATGTCCATGCATGTTTTGTTGAATCTTTTCATGTAGTTACGAAGACTCTCCCGATCTCCTTGCTTGATCCCTAGTAGGCTGGGTGCGTGTTTGGCTTTGTCCTTTTGTATGGAAAATCGGGCCAGGAACTTTTTGGCCAGGTCATCAAAACTCAAGATGGATTTTGGAGGTAGGTTGTCGAACCATCTAATGGTTGTCTTGGTAAGAGTTGTTGGAAAGGCTTTGCAGCGGACTGCATCTGAGGCGTCAGTGAGGTACATTCTACTTCTGAAGTTGCTGAGATGGTGGTTGGGGTCCGAGGTGCCGTCATACAGAGTCATATCCGGAAGTTTAAAATCTTTTGGGATTTTGGTTTTCATAATTTCCCTGGTGAATGGATCTTGATCTTTGTGAGAGCTATCCTCTAGGGTGTATCGAGTAGCTTTAGTTTTGAGATCAGCTTCGAGTTTCACAAGCTTATCTTCTAATTCTCGGCGCCGCCTTATCTCCCGACGTAGATCCTCTTCTTTTTCGTGTTGATGTTGGGTTTCTTTCTCAAGTTGCTTTAATCGATTTTGAAGTGCTTCTATCACCCTTGGATTTGATGAATTTTTGTCTCCATTGGGTTCCAGAGTATCTTTAAGTATAGCATCCGTGTTCTTGTGTGGCGTTCTATCTTTCAAACCTGAGTCGTGGTCGTTGTCATGGTTGTCCGCCATGGTGTTGGGATGACTTCCAAGTCCCCGGCAACGGCGCCAATATTCCGAGGGTTACCTGAAACTGTAGGTCGATCTCGGTCGAGATCTTCTGTGTTGGTCAGAGCCGACGTGTCTGGCAGGTGTATAGCGGCCGGAACTGGTGTGTCCGACTTGTGGGACTGAAAGTGCTGCTGATCCTTTGTCCCCGGAGGGTGGGGGGTACCTGCAAGGGACTCCGATGCTTAAGTTAGCAAGGGTATTAAGCAGGTATTGAGTAGAATCAGAGTATAAGTTATACCTGGGTGCTCCAGTGTATTTATAATGGTGTGGAGTGACCTTTTTGGATAAGATAAGTTAGTTATCTTATCTTATCTTTATCTTTTGAGAGAGGTCATCTTATCTTTAAGGGAACCGCCCTTCTCTTGTAGGCTTGGGCTGCCTTAGGATCTGGGACGTGTTCCTCTATTTGGGCCCTTTGTTTGGGCTTTCTCGTTACTTGACCGAGCTCTTTAAAAAGAGGTCGGATTGTTCTGACCTGAAGAGGTCAGTCGCTTTGTCTGTAGAACATCCCGGGTCGGATAACTCGACCCAGGATATGAACAGCAACTTAGGGGGAGGGGTTTCTAATGAACTTGCAAGCTCCACTCCTTTGTGTTCTTCTTTGACAACTACCACCTCTTTGCAAGCTTCTTCAATATCAACCTCTTCTTCTTGGTAGCTCTCTTCCAATTCAATCTCTTCTTCATTGCTCACCAATGGTTTGGGAGGTTGTGCTTTTTCTTCTTGAATCTCCATCTCTTGATCAACCTCTTCCAAGTCTTCAACCATGATATGCCTTGGAGGTTGTACACGCTCCTCAACAACAAATTCAAACTCCTTAGAAGAGGGTTCTGTGACTTGAGGTTCTTGTGGAGGTTCTGCATCTCCTAAATCTTCAACCACTTCTTCCTCTGTAACTATTATGGCTTTCTCCACTTGTTCCAGTGCAAAGTGATGAGCGGATATTTTATACGCTTTTTGGGGGTAATTTCATGTAGATTTTAGCATGTTTTAATTAGTTTTTAGTTAAATATTATTAGTTTTTAGGCAAAAATCATATTTCTGGACTTTACTATGAGTGTGTGTATTTTTCTGTGATTTCAGGTATTTTCTGACTGAAATTGAGCAAGCTGAGCAGAAATCTGACTTAGGCTGAAAAAGGACTGCTGATGCTGTTGGATCCTGACCTCCCTGCACTCGAAATGGATTTTCTGGAGCTACAGGAGTCCAATTGGCGCGCTCTCAACGGTGTTGGAAATTAGACATCCAGGGCTTTCCAGCAATATATAATAGTCCATACTTTGCGCAAAGATAGACGACGTAACTTGGCGTTGAACGCCAAGTACACGCTGCTATCTGGAGTTAAACGCCAGAAAAACGTCATGATCCGGAGTTGAACGCCCAAAACACGTCATAACCTGGAGTTTAATGCCAAGAAAGACCTCTACTCGTGGATAGCTTTAGTCTCAGCCCCAGCACACACCAAGTGGGCCCCAGAAGTGGATTTCTGCACCAATTATCTTTGTTTACTCATTTTCTGTAAACCTAGGTTACTAGTTTACTATTTAAACAACTTTTAGAGACTTATCTTGTACCTCATGACATTTTCAGATCTGAATTACATACTTTTTGACGGCATGAGTCTCTAAACTCCATTGTTGGGGGTGAGGAGCTCTGCAGCGTCTCGATGAATTAATACAATTCCTTTATTTTCCATTCAAACACGTTTGTTCTTATCTAAGATGTTCATTCGCGCTTAATTATGGAGAGGGTGATGATCCGTGACACTCATCACCTTCCCCAAACCATGAACGTGTGCCTGACAACCACCTCCGTTCTACATCAGACTGAATGAGTATCTCTTAGATTCATTACGCAGAATCTTCGTGGTATAAGCCGGATTGATGGCGGCATTCATGAGAATCCGGAAAGTCTAAACCTTGTCTGTGGTATTCCGAGTAGGATTCTGGGATTGAATGACTGTGACAAGCTTCAAACTCCTGAAGGCTGGGCGTTAGTGACAGACGCAAAAGAATCAATGGATTCTATTCCAACCTGATTGAGAACCGACAGATGATTAGCCGTGCTGTGACAGAGCATAGGAACGTTTTCACTGAGAGGATGGGAGGTAGCCAATGACAACGGTGATACCCTACATAGAGCTTGCCATGGAAGGGACTTTTCGTGTGTTGAAGGATTTTAAGGAAGAGTTGAAGTTCGAAGGACAAAGCATCTCCAAAACTCCAACATCTTTCTCATTACTGCACAACAAGTAACGCTGTTATTCTCTTTTATTTTTATAATCAAATCTAGTAATTTTACTTATAATCCTATTGGCCTCCTGACTAAGATTAATAAAATAAATATAGCTTGCTTCAAACCAATAATCTCCGTGGGATCGACCCTTACTCACGTAAGGTATTACTTGGACGACCCAGTGCACTTGCTGGTTAGTTATGCGGATTACAAATTCGTGCACCAAGTTTTTGGCGCCGTTGCCGGGGATTATTTGAGTTTGAACAACTAAAGGTTTATTTTATTTCTTAGATTAGGAATAATTTATTTTTATTTTTATTGTTATAGAGTCATTAAATCTTGATAGGATAGTTTCTTTTCAAAAAATTTCTTTTCAAAATTTATTATTTTTCTTTTAATTAATTGCTAATTTTCGTGAGTTTAGTGTCTTGTTCTAAGTTTGGTGTCAATTGCATATCTCATATTTTTCTTTAAAATTTTCGACTTGTGTTCTTTGTTCTTCATTGATCTTCAAGTTGTTCTTGTTTATTTTTCTTGTTTGATCTTGAGTTTTTCTTGCTTTGTGTCTTTTCTTGTTTCACTTGTGTTCTTTTTAAAGCATTAATTGGAATATTTAGAACAAGTGTTACATTTATTCCCAATTGGCTAGAGTATTGGTTTATATTCTTGATAATTGGGTATACGCTTTGGAACCTTTTTCAAAAATAATTTTTCTTGATTTAATCTTGTGCCAAACTTTAAGTTTGGTGTTTTCTTGTTAATCTTTCATAATTTTCGAAAATTCTATTAAAGTTTTCTAAAAATTTTAAGCTTGGTGTTCTTTCTTGTGTTCTTGGTGTTCTTGTGAATCTTCAAAGTGTTCTTGAGTTTTTCTTGTGTCTTGATCTTAAAATTTTTAAGTTTGGTGTTCCTTGGTGTTTTCCCTCCAAAATTTTCGAAAATAAGGAGCATTAGATCTAAAAATTTTAAGTCTTGTGTCTTTTATGTGTTTTTCTCTTTCATCATAAAATTCAAAATTCAAAAAAAAAATATCTTTTCTAACTAATTTTGAACTTCTTTTTTCGAAAATTTTATATAAAAATTCAAATTTCAATTTCAAAATATTTCCAATTTCTTTTATTTATTTCGTTTTTTATTTTTAATTCAAAAAAAAAATTTATTTTTCACAAAATATTTTCAAATTTTTTTTATATATTCCATTTTTATTTATTCCACAACTATAAAATAAATAAAATCAACATATAAATTATCCCTTGTATTCCATCATGGAAGCAAGTAGGAATGAACAGTCCAAGAGGACTCTGGGGTCTTATGCTAACCCCACTACTGCTTCATATGGGAGTAGTATCTGTATACCCTCCATTGGAGTTAGTAGCTTTGAGTTGAATCCTCAGCTCATTATCATGGTGCAGCAAAACTGTCAGTATTCTGGTCTTCCACATGAAGAACCTACAGAGTTTCTGGCATAATTTTTGCAAATTGCTGACACAGTACATGATAAGGAAGTGGATCAGGATGTCTGCAGATTATTACTGTTTCCATTTGCTGTAAAAGATCAAGCTAAGAGGTGGTTAAATAACCAGCCTAAGAACAGCATAAAAACATGGAAGCAGCTGTCAGAAAAATTCCTGAATCACTATTTCCCTCCAAAACGGATGACACAGCTAAGGCTAAGCATCCAAGGCTTCAAACAAGGAGATAATGAATCTCTTTATGATGCCTGGGAAAGATACAGAGAGATGCTAAGAAAATGCCCCTCTGAAATGTTTTCAGAATGGGTGCAATTAGACATCTTCTACTATGGGCTTACAGAAAAAGCTCAGATTTCTCTAGACCACTCAGCTGGTGGATCTATACATATGAGAAAAACAATTGAAGAAGCTCAAGAGCTTATTGATACAGTCGCCAGAAATCAACATCTGTACCTAAGCAGTGAATCTTCCATGAAAGAAGAAGCTAAAACAATAACTGCAGAACTCAGTCCAGTGGATCAGGCTAAAGAATTCAATCAGCAGTTAGATTTTCTAACTCAGCAGCTAGCCGAATTCAAGGAAATATTACAGGAAACAAGAATGGCTAACAGGAACATGGAAGTACAATTAAAGCTGACAGAAAAGCAACTGTCAAAACAAATAACAGAAGAATGCCAAGCAGTTCAATTAAGAAGTGGGAAAACCTTAAATACCTCAATTCAAGGCAGCAGGAAACCAAGAAATGAACAAGTGGATACTCAAAATCCCTCTGAGGACAGTCAGGGCCCAGAGAAGAACAAAGCTGGCGCTGAACGCCCAGACCATGCTCATTCCTGGCGTTCAACGCCAGAAACAAGCATGAATCCGGCGTTGAACGCCCAAAGGGAACATGGTTCTGGCGTTCAAACGCCAGTAACAAACAAGGAAGTGGCGTCTAACGCCACTCCAGCCCCCACCACTGGCATTCAAATGCCAATGGGGAATCAGTCACATACAAGTGCTGATAACAACCCTTCTAAAAAGGCTTCCCAACCCACTTCTGTAGGTAATAAACCTGCAGCAACTAAGGTTGAGGAATACAAAGCCAAAATGCCTTATCCTCAAAAACTCCGCCAAGCGGAACAGGATAAGCAATTTGCCCGCTTTGCAGACTATCTCAAGACTCTTGAAATAAAGATTCCGTTTGCAGAAGCACTTGAGCAAATACCTTCTTATGCTAAGTTCATGAAAGAGATCTTAAGCCATAAGAAGGATTGGAGGGAAACTGAAAAAGTTTACCTCACTGAAGAATGCAGTGTAGTCATTCTAAAAAGCTTACCTGAGAAGCTTAAAGATCCTGGGAGCTTTATGATGCCATGCACATTAGAGGGCACTTGCACCAAGCAAGCTTTATGTGATCTTGGAGCAAGTATCAACCTAATACCTGCATCTACTATCAGAAAGCTTGGTTTAACTGAAGAAATCAAACCAACCAGGATATGTCTTCAACTTGCTGATGGCTCCATTAAATACCCATCAGGCGTGATTGAGGACATGATTGTCAAGGTTGGGCCATTTGCCTTTCCTACTGACTTTGTGGTGCTGGAAATGGAGGAGCACAAGAGTGCAACTCTCATTCTAGGAAGACCTTTCCTAGCAACTGGCCGAACCCTCATTGATGTCCAAAAAGGGGAAGTAACCTTGAGAGTCAATGAGGAGGAGTTCAAGTTGAATGTTGTCAAAGCAATGCAACATCCAGACACCCCAAATGACTGCATGAGTGTTGATATTATTGACTCTCTGGTAAGAGAGGTCAATATGGCTGAGAGTCTCGAATCAGAGCTAGAGGACATCTTTAAAGACGTTCAGCCTGATCTGGAGGAGTCAGAGAAAATAGTAGAACCTCTGAAAATCCCTCAGGAAGAGGGGAAACCTCCTAAACCCGAGCTCAAACCATTACCACCTTCCCTAAAATATGCATTCTTGGGAGAAGGTGATACCTTTCCTGTAATCATAAGCTCTACCTTAGAGCCACAGGAAGAGGAAGCACTAATTCAAGTGCTAAGGACACACAAGACAGCTCTTGGGTGGTCCATCAGTGATCTTAAGGGCATTAGCCCAGCTAGATGTATGCACAAGATCTTACTGGAGGGTGACGCCAAGCCAGTGGTTCAACCACAAAGGCGGCTGAACCCAGCCATGAAGGAAGTGGTGCAGAAAGAGGTCACTAAATTACTAGAGGCTGGGATTATTTATCCTATTTCTGACAGCCCCTGGGTGAGCCCTGTCCAAGTCGTCCCTAAGAAAGGTGGCATGACAGTGGTTCATAATGAAAAAAATGAACTGGTTCCTACAAGAACAGTTACTGGGTGGCGTATGTGTATTGATTACAGAAGGCTCAATACAGCCACCAGAAAGGATCATTTTCCTTTACCATTCATAGACCAGATGCTAGAAAGACTAGCAGGTCATGAATACTACTGCTTCCTGGATGGATATTCAGGTTATAATCAAATTGCAGTAGATCCCCAGGATCAGGAGAAAACGGCGTTCACATGCCCATCTGGAGTATTTGCATACAGAAGGATGCCATTTGGCCTGTGCAATGCACCTGCAACCTTTCAGAGGTGCATGGTCTCAATTTTCTCTGATATGGTGGAAAAATTTCTGGAAGTCTTCATGGATGACTTTTCAGTGTTTGGAGACTCATTCAGCTCCTGCCTTAACCATTTAGCACTTGTTCTAAAGAGATGCCAAGAGACTAACCTGGTGTTAAACTGGGAGAAGTGTCACTTTATGGTGACTGAAGGAATTGTCCTTGGGCACAAAATCTCGAACAAGGGGATAGAGGTGGATCAAGCTAAAGTAGAGGTAATTGAAAAATTACCACCACCTGCCAATGTTAAGGCAATCAGAAGCTTTCTGGGGCATGCAGGATTCTACAGGAGGTTTATAAAAGATTTTTCAAAAATTGCCAAACCTCTGAGCAACCTGCTAGCTGCTGACATGCCATTTATCTTTGATAAAGAGTGTCTGCAAGCATTTGAGACTCTGAAAGCTAAATTGGTTACAGCACCAATCATCTCTGCACCAGACTGGACATTACCATTTGAATTAATGTGTGATGCCAGTGACCATGCTATTGGTGCAGTGTTGGGACAAAGGCATGACAAGCTTCTGCACGTCATTTACTATGCCAGCCGTGTTTTAAATGACGCACAGAAGAATTACACAACCACAGAAAAAGAACTACTTGCAGTGGTTTATGCCATTGACAAATTCAGATCCTATTTAGTAGGATCAAAGGTGATTGTGTACACTGATCATGCTGCTCTTAAATATCTACTCACAAAGTAGGATTCAAAACCCAGACTTATAAGATGGGTGTTGCTTCTGCAAGAGTTTGATATAGAAATAAGAGACAGAAAAGGGACGGAGAATCAGGTAGCAGACCACCTGTCCCGAATAGAACCAGTGGAAGGGGCGTCCCTCCCTCTCACTGAGATCTCTGAAACCTTTCCGGATGAGCAACTCTTTGCCATCCAGGAAGTGCCATGGTTTGCAGACATTGCAAACTACAAGGCAGTGAGATTTATACCCAAAGAGTACAGTAGACAGCAAATAAAGAAGCTGATCACGGATGCAAAGTATTATCTTTGGGATGAGCCATATCTCTTTAAGAGATGTGCAGATGGAGTAATCCGTAGATGTGTGCCTAAGGAAGAAGCACAGAAGATCCTATGGCACTGCCATGGATCACAGTTTGGAGGACATTTTGGAAGTGAGCGAACAGCCACAAGAGTCCTCCAATGTGGCTTCTACTGGCCTACTCTCTATAAAGACTCCCGAGTGTATGTACTTAATTGTGACAGTTGCCATAGATCTGGCAATCTACCTCACAGTTACGCCATGCCTCAGCAAGGGATCTTGGAGATTGAGTTGTTTGATGTATGGGACATTGACTTCATGGGACCCTTCCCACCATCATACTCAAACACTTATATTCTGGTGGCAGTGGATTATGTATCCAAATGGGTGGAGGCTATTGCAACACCCACCAATGACACTAAAACAGTGTTAAAATTCCTCCAGAAACACATCTTCAGCAGATTTGGTATCCCTAGAGTGTTAATTAGTGATGGGGGCACTCATTTCTGCAATAAACAGCTTTATGCTGCTCTGGTTCGTTATGGAGTTAGCCACAGGGTAGCTACTCCATATCATCCACAAACTAATGGGCAAGCTGAAGTCTCAAATAGAGAACTCAAAAGAATCCTGGAACGGACTGTAATTAACCGTAGAAGGGATTGGGCAAGAAGCTTGGATGATGCTCTGTGGGCATACAGAACAGCATTCAAGACCCCTATAGGGACCTCTCCATACCAGCTTGTGTATGGAAAGGCATGTCACTTGCCAGTGGAACTGGAACACAAGGCCTATTGGGCAACCAGATTCCTAAACCTTGATGCCAAATTAGCTGGAGAAAAACGATTGCTTCAGTTAAATGAGCTAGAGGAATTTAGACTTAATGCTTTCGAGAATGCAAAAATTTACAAAGAGAAAGCAAAAAGATGGCATGATAAGAAATTGTCATCCAGAGTCTTTGAGCCAGGGCAGAAAGTTCTGCTATTTAATTCAAGGCTCAAATTATTCCCTGGGAAATTAAAATCCCGGTGGAGAGGTCCATATGTGATTACAAGCGTATCACCATATGGATACGTAGAGCTTCAGGATAATGAATCTAACAAAAAGTTCATTGTTAATGGACAGAGAATTAAACATTATCTTGAAAGTAACTTCGAGCAAGAATGCTCAAAACTGAGACTTGATTAGAGCTCAGTGGTAGTCCAGCTAAAGACAATAAAGAAGCGCTTGCTGGGAGGCAACCCAGCCATTTACAAAGTTTATTTACTAATTAAATAAATTTCCTTTTTTTACAGGTATGTGTCCAAGTATCTTCAAAGGGTAAAAATAGCAATTGATTGAATTCACAGAGTTACAGGGAAATTTGGAAGCTCACTGGCGTGAAAAAGCCAGTAAGAAACATTTTGGGCGTTGAACGCCCAAAAGAAGCACCCACTGGGCGTTCAACGCCAGTAAGGGTAGCCATCTGGGCGTTAAACGCCAGAAAGGAGCATCTTCTGGGCGTTGAACGCCAGAAAGAAGCACCTTCTGGGCGTTTAACGCCAGATTGTTAGCATCCTGGGCGTTCAGAAAAACGCCCAGTGACAAAGGACTTCCTGGCGTTCAACGCCAGAAAGAAGCATCAACTGGGCGTTGAACGCCCAGGAGAAGCAGCATTTGGGCGTTAAACGCCCAAAACATGCATCGTTTGGGCGTTTAACGCCAGGATGGTGGGGAGGAGCCTCTCCTTCTACTCCTCTCCTTTCCTTTCTTTTGCTTGAGGACAAGCAAGCCTCTAAGTTTGGTGTGATTTGCCATGATCACTGAGCTAAAACTCATTAAGATCATGGCACCTAAGAGAACAGGAAGAGCAAGGATGTGAACTTAAGGGAGCTGAAGCGTCAGAAATTAATTCTTGAAGGCACCCCACAGACTAGAGGAACATCCACTTCCCAAAATACAGGTTGTTAAGTTCTAATTCTAGCTTTAACTCTGTGATAGTATTTGTTCCGAGGGTTACCTGAAACGTGTAGCTCGGTCGTTCAGGCAAGGTCCGAGGTAGGGGTCTGTGACCCGAGCTTGGTGTGCTGAACGGCGGGGGGGTGTACCTGCAATGACACTCCGATGCTTAAGTTAGCATGGGTCCAAGCAGATATCGAGTAGAATTAGAGTATGAGTTATACCTAGGTGCTCCAGTGTATTTATAGTAGTTGGTTGTGATCATCCCTGGATAAGATATTCTTATCTTATCTTATCTTTTGGGAGTTTTATCTTTATCTCTGTGGAACCGCCTTTCCCAGGCCTTTTCGGCCTTTAGGTTTTGGGCTTCGCTCCTTTTGATGGGCCTTTTCCTTTGTTGGTCCGAGGTCCGACCTCAGGCGTGGGCCTTTGGGACGACCTCGGACCTTCTGTGGATTAGCCGGGTTAGGAGAGCTCGGTCAGGGTATGAACAGTGCCCCTGCCCGAGTTCGTTCTTTTGAGAGGTCGAGCTCGGGCATAGTAGTTTCGAATTTTGAAAACGGTCGTTTTCAGCATTTATTGCTTGTTACCGTTTCTTCCTTGATTTCCGTGCGGGCTCTGTGAAGGCATTATATATTTGCCCCTTTCCTCGTTTTCTTTGTTTATTCGTTTCCCTTTTTCTGAGTTTTTCACCTCCTCTCTTCCGAGCACCTTCATCATCTCTCTGTTCTTTTTCTCCGGTTCTTTTTGTGCGCCTTTTCGGAGTTTCTTCTGCGCCGCCGTTCTTGCTCTCCTTTGCGTCGGAGCTCGTCGTCCTTCTCCTCTTTCCCAGGTTTGTTTTTGCTTTTCGCTGTTCCCATATGCTTCTGTTTCTTTTTCTTCTATTGCTTGGGTTGCCCCGAAAAGAGGCGCCGCCACTGTTTTGTTTTGCCTGTGTGTGGTGGGGGCTCTTTTCTCTGATTACCTTGTTTATCGGGTTGCTGCATTTTCCTTCTAAAAGAACTTTGTTTTCTTGCTTCTGCTGAATGAGTTTTTTGCTGTCTGCCTATTATGTGATTTTTGGTTTTGCTGTTTGTACTTTTCTTTGTAGGCAAGATTTTTTTATGTCTCGAAAGGTGTTTCAGGCGATGTCGACCAAGATTCCGAGTGGTCTTGGTTGGGTAGATCCTGTTCCTCTAAGGGTCCCGTCTGTTGTAGATTCTGAGTACCTGATTAGGTTCCGTAGGGAGTGTAGTATTTGTGAGAACAGGGAGTCTGAGCGGGATTACGAGCTAGTAGCCCCGGAGTCCGAGGAGAGAGTGTGCTTTCCCCCTTTAGAGAGTTCCGAGAAGCTCTTCTTCTATGCTTACGATTGTTTTTTCTCTAAGCTGGGTGCCCGACTTCCTTTCACTGACTTGGAGTCCGAGGTCCTTTGGTCTTGTAATCTTGCCCCTTCGCAACTCCATCCGAATTCTTGGGCATTTTTAAAGCTGTTCCAACTTTTGTGTCAGATTTTGGGTGTCTCCCCTTCTGTTTCCCTTTTTTCTTATCTGTTTGTGTTGACGAAGCCGGGGTCGGGTGGAGGGAAGGTGTCTTGGGTCTCTTTTAGGGCGAACGCCGGAAGGAAGTTCTGTACCTTGTATGATGAGTCATTTCATGATTTTAAGAACTACTATTTCAAGGTCCGGGCTGCTGGAGATGTCCGACCTTTCTTTCTAGATGAGAGTGGGGAGCCTTCTTTTCCTCTTTGCTGGCAGGAGAATGTAGTGTCAGTGAAGTATACCTTTGAGAGCTTAGATGAGGTGGAGCAGGCTTTTGTGGGTGTGTTGAGTAGTTTATGGGGTCGGGCACCTCACTTGGACACGAAGAAAATGTTAGGAGATCCAAGCCTTCTCCGTTCCGAGTTAGGTAGTTCCCGACCTCTCCTGAGCTTTTCATCTTAATATTTTGACTTTATTTTGGTGATTTTTCTGTTTGTGATAATCCCTTTCTTTTGTTTCTGCAGAGATGTCTTCTCAGGCTGATTCCATGAAGTTCCTTCGTCGGTCGAAGAAGTCTGCGGCTGCTCGGAATATTGAGGCCGAGGCTTCTGCCCGACCTTCTCCACAGAAGACTACCATAGGTGTTCAGACTCGGTCGAAGACCATTCCTACCCCTCAATTCCGAGCTATAACTCAAGATCCTCCGACCTCCGGACCCGCCACCTTTCTCTGTCGTCGACCTCGGGTCCTCCCCCCAAGAAACAGAAGACCTCCCGAGAGCTTGCCGGTTTCAACGACAAGGATTTTGACGCTCTTGGTTGGATTGAGCAGCACATTCTCCCCGAGACTTTTATTTCTACTGATGATGCGTCCATGGAGCATCACTTTCAGTATATGGCACGGAGCTGTGTTCGGATGGCTAGTCTTCATGCCGCCATTGCTCGGGAGTTCAAGAAAGCCCCCCTCGGGGCGACCAGCTCCCGACTTGAGAAGGCACGGTCCGAGCTTGATAAGATTAGTCAGCTGAAGGACGCTAGGATTACCGAGCTGGAGGAGTCTTTGGAGGAAGAGAAGACTAGGGCTACCGCGGCTGTGGCGGCGGCGAAGACGTCTGAGGAGATGGCGAGGGTGGCGACGGAGAACTATACTAAGTTGTATGCTGAGCTTTTGGAGACGAAGGAGAAGTTGCAGTCTGCTCGGGATGATTTTTATGAGCTGGAGGATAATGTGGCCAAGGGCATGGATGCTATGTTTGTGAATTTGAGGGATCAAGTCCGGGTTCTTGCTCCCGATCTGGATTTGAGCCTATTTAGTACTGATAACATGGTTGTGGAGGGAAAGATTGTTCCTGCTCCTGCCGAGGATGAGGTTCCGGTGCCCGATCCCCAGGCTCCAGCGTCCGATCCCGAGGTTCCGGTTGTGAACCCGACTTCACCTTTGGCTAAGGATGGATCTGATGTGGAGGTTTCAAGCCGGGGTGATGGTGCTGTCCCTGCAGTCCCGATTTCGATGGTCCCTCCGGAGCCTTCTGTTGATGTGGAGACCGGGAAGGTCCTTGATCCTCTGTAGTTTCTTTATTTTTGGCTTTTTTTGCCCGGCCTGTGGGCTTTTTGTTTTTTTTGGATGTTTTCTGCAAACACTTTGGACACCGTTTTTATTTTAGCTACTCTGTAGCTTTATTATGCCGTGCTTTGCGTTTTGACTTTCTCGTTCCGCTTTTTATGCTTTCTTAGTTGTTTTTGGGTAACAACTTTTTAGCTAGCGTTTTGACTTCTCGTTTTCGCTTTTGTGCTTTTTAGTTGTTTTCGGGTAACAACTTTTTAGCTAGCGTTTTGACTTCTCGTTTTCGCTTTTGTGCTTTTTAGTTGTTTTCGGGTAACAACTTTTTAGCTAGCGTTTTGACTTCTCGTTTTCGCTTTTGTGCTTTTTAGTTGTTTTCGGTAACAACTTTTTAGCTAGCGTTTTGACTTCTCGTTTTCGCTTTTGTGCTTTTTAGTTGTTTTTGGGTAACAACTTTTTAGCTAGCGTTTTGACTTCTCGTTTTCGCTTTTGTGCTTTTTAGTTGTTTTCGGGTAACAACTTTTTAGCTAGCGTTTTCTCGAAGTCCTGGTTCTTGTCGTTTTAAGGCTTCTTTCTTGGGTCCGAGCTTATTCTCGGACATCGGGATCCTTGAGTACCTCCTTTAGTCAGGTCCGACTTTGTCGTTTGGTCGGCCTTTTTAAGTTATTTTCGTAACTTCTTTTCTATTTGGCTTTTTCGAGCCATTTCAGAGTTACTTTTATAACTTCTCACATCAATTTGAACCTCGTCGCTTTATCTTTGCCGACCTTGTATGGTCTTTTGGCAAATGATTTTTTGCGTTTTGCCGAGCATAAATTAATGCGCCTTGGTGGGGTACTTTTTAGGATATGCTTCATCATGAGGAAGAGAAAATAAAGGAATTTGATTAGTATTAGAAAAGAAGAATATTTACAAAGTGTTTACCCTTTTGACTAGGTTGGGTGTCCTACTTAACCGGGTGTCTCATTAAAAAACCCTCGTGGGGAAAAAGAGTACACCTCGGGTTAAGTTTTTCTAGCTGTAGTACCGTCTTAAGTTACAGGCGTGCCAGGCTCTGGGCAGCTCATTGCCTTCTAAGTCGGATATCTTGTAGTAGCCTGTCCCTAAGACTTCTGTTACCTTGTAGGGCCCTTTCCAATTTGCGGCTAGCTTTCCTTCTCCCGACTTTTGTGTTCCGATGTCATTTCGGATTAAAATCAGGTCGTGAGTGGAGAAGCTTCGCTTTATTACCTTTTGGTTGTATCTGAGGGCCGTTCGCCGCTTTAAGGCTTCTTCTCTGATTCGGGCTCTTTCTCGGACCTCGGGGAGGAGGTCGAGTTCTTCCCTTTGTGCCTGAGGGTTCCCTCCTTCATTGTAGAAGATGGCTCTGGGTGATCCTTCGTCTATTTCGACGGGAATCATTGCCTCCATTCCATAAGCTAGTCGGAATGGGGATTCTCCCGTTGTAGAGTGTGGGGTTGTCCGATATGCCCATAATACCTGGGGGAGTTCGTCGGCCCATGCTCCTTTGGCCTCTTGGAGTCTTCGTTTTAATCCGGCTAGGATGACTTTATTTGCAGCCTCTGCTTGTCCATTGGCTTGTGGGTGCTCGACCGATGTGAACTGCTGTTTGATTTTTAGCTCGGCCACCAAGTTCTGAAAACTTGTGTCTGTGAACTGTGTTCCATTGTCTGTTGTGATGGAGTAGGGGACTCCGAACCTCGTGACAATGTTTTTGTATAGGAATTTACGGCTTTTCTGAGCCGTAATAGTGGCTAAGGGTTCAGCCTCGATCCACTTTGTGAAGTAGTCGACCCCTACTATGAGTATTTGACCTGCCCCGGTCCTTGTGGGAACGGGCCGAGTAGGTCGAGTCCCCACTTTGCGAAGGGCCATGGTGCAGTGACGCTTATGAGGTCTTCGGGTGGCGCTTTGTGAAAATTGGCATGTTTTTGGCAGGGGGGCATATTTTCACAAACTCCGCTGCGTCTCTTTGCAAGGTCGGCCAGTAGAACCCGGCCCTAACTATTTTCTTGGATAGGGCCCGAGCTCCGAGATGGTTCCCACACATACCTTCGTGGACTTCTTCGAGGACACTTTTTGCTTCTGAGGTCGGGACGCACCTCAGGAGGGGGTTTGAGAATCCTCTTCTGTATAATACGTCGTGGATTAGCGTATAATTCTGGGCGTCTTTTGTAAGCCTTTTAGCTTCTCTTCTTTCGGCGGGGAGAGTTCCCGACTTCAGGTAGTTGAGTATGGGGGTCATCCACCCTTGTTGTTGGTCAGATATATTTAGTATTTCTTCCTCCCTTAACACGGAGGGAGATTGTAGAGTTTCTTGGAGGAGACTTCTGTTGTTCCCTCCGGGCTTGGTGCTAGCAAGCTTTGAGAGGGCGTCTGCCCGGGCGTTTTGCTCCCGAGGTATGTGCCGGATTTGTATCTCCGGGAATTGTCGTAATTGCGCCTGTGTTTGGTCCAGGTATTTTTTCATAGTAGGGTCTTTGGCCTGGTAGCTTCCATTTACTTGTGATGTGACGACCTGGGAGTCGCTGAAGATCGTGATTCTCTTGACTCCGACCTCCTCGGCTAGCTTTAGTCCTGCTAGTAGGGCCTCGTATTCGGCTTGGTTGTTCGAAGCCTGGAACTCGAATTTTAGGGATAGCTCTATCCGTGTTCCTTGATCGCTTTCGAGTATAACACCGGCTCCGCTTCCTGTTTTGTTTGAGGACCCGTCGACGTACAGATTCCATGAGAGTGGGGTTCCCGGGGTCTCAGTGTATTCTGCGACGAAGTCGGCTAGATATTGAGACTTTATAGCAGTCCGGGCTTCATAGTGGAGGTCGAACTCGGACAGTTCCACCGCCCATTGTAGGATTCGTCCTGCCATGTCTGTCTTTTGTAGGATGTGTCTCATGGATTGGTTTGTCCGGACTTTGATGGTGTGGGCTTGAAAGTAGGGACGGAGTCTTCGAGCTGTGTACACTAGTGCGTAGGCAAATTTCTCTATTTTCTGATAGTTTAATTCGGCCCCTTGTAGCGCCTTGCTTACGAAGTATATGGGGTATTGCCCCTGGTTATTCTCTCGTATTAGTGCCGAAGCAACTGCCCGATGTCCGACCGAGAGGTATAGTACGAGCTCTTCCCCCTTTATAGGTCGGGTCAGGATTGGTGGCTGCCCGAGGAACTCCTTGAATTCTTGGAAGGCCTTTTCGCACTCCGGGGTCCATGAGAAGGGTTTCCCTTTCTTTAGGAGTGAGTAGAGAGGTAGTGATCTTATCGTTGATCCTGCCAAGAATCTTGATAGGGCGGCTAGCCTCCCATTCAGTTGTTGTACTTCTTTGACACACGTCGGGCTTTTCATATTGAGTATTGCTTGGCATTTGTCCGGGTTTGCTTCGATGCCTCTTTGAGTTAGCATGAAACCTAAGAACTTTCCGGCTTCTGCGGCGAAGGTGCACTTTGTCGGGTTAAGTCTCATGTTGTGTTTCCTGAGAGTGCCGAAGATACTGGTGAGGTCGGCCACCAAGTTTCTGTCTTCCTGTGTCTTTACCAGCATGTTATCGACGTACACCTCTAGCTGTAGCCCGATGTGTTCTGAAAACACTTTGTTCATTAGCCTCTGGTAGGTTGTCCCTGCGTTCTTCAGCCCGAAGGGCATTACTACATAGCAGTAGTTCGCCTTTGGGGTTATGAACGAGGTTTTTTCTTGATCGGGCCCGTACATCGGGATTTGATTGTATCCCGAGTATGCATCCATGAAGGAGAGGTATCTGTAGCCCGAAGCTGCATCGACTAAGGCGTCGATGTTTGGTAGTGGATATGGGTCTTTGGGACAGGCTTTGTTGAGATCTGTGTAGTCGACGCACATCCTCCATTTTCCATTGGGCTTTTTTACCAGAACCACGTTTGCTAGCCATATGGGGTATTTTACCTCCCTAATGAACCCTGCATCTAGTAGCGCCTGTACTTGTTCCTCTATTGCCTGTATGCGTTCGGGCCCGAGTTTCCTGCGTCTTTGTTGGACAGGTCGGGATCCCGGGTACACCGATAGCTTATGGCACATGAGGTCGGGACTTATGCCTGGCATGTCGGAGGTTTTCCAGGCGAAGAGGTCGGAATTCTCTCTTAAGAGGTTTGTGAGCTCCTCCTTTAGGCCTGCTTCGAGGTTTGCCCCTATGTTTGTTATTTTTTCGGGTGTGTTCCCGATTTGGATCTTTTCGGTTTCCCCTTCTGGTTGTGGCCGAAGATCTTCTCGGGTTTGAACTCGCCCGAGTTCTATCGCGTTGACCTCTTTCCCTTTTAGGCTCAGACTTTCGTTGTAGCATCGCCGGGCTAGTTTTTGGTCGCCTTTTAGGGTAGCGATTCCCTTTGCGGTAGGGAACTTCATGCAGAGGTGTGGGGTCGAGACTATAGCTGCTAGTCTGTTTAGGGTTGGTCGTCCGATGAGGGCATTGTATGCTGAAGTGACGTCGACTACAATGTAGTCGATGTTTACTGTTTTGGTTTGCTCGCCCTTTCCAAAGGTAGTGTGTAACGAGATGTATCCCAAGGGACGGATCGGGGTATCTCCTAGTCCAAACAGGTCGGTGGGGTAGGCTTTTAGCTCTTTTTCTTCAAGTCCGAGCTTGTCGAAGGCCGCTTTGAATAGGATATCTGCTGAGCTTCCTTGATCGATCAGGGTTCGATGTAAGTTGGCATTGGCTAGGATGATGGTGATCACCATAGGATCGTCGTGCCCGGGTATTATTCCAAGAGCGTCTTCTCGGGTAAACGAGATAGTAGGTAACTCGGGCAAGGGACCGTCTTCTCGGACGTGGTAGATTTCTTTGAGGTGTCTTTTTCGTGAGGATCTGGATGTTCCTCCGCCTGCGAAACCTCCATTTATCATGTGTATGTGCCTTTCAGGGGTTCGTGGGGTTTGTTCGTCCCGATCTTCGTTATCTCCTCTCCTTCTCTTCCTGGTCTCTTCTCCTTTCTCTGCTATGTATCTGTCGAGTTTTCCTTCTCTGGCTAACTTTTCTATAACATTCTTTAGGTCGTGGCAGTCGTTAGTAGGATGGCCGTAGAGTCTGTGATATTCGCAGTACTCGGACCGATCTCTTCCTGCCCTTTTATGCTTCAGAGGCCTGGGTGGTGGGATCTTTTCGGTGTGGCACACTTCTCTGTAGACATCCACCAGAGAAACTCGGAGGGGGGTGTAGCTGTGGTACTTCCGTGGCCTGTCCGAGCTGGGTTCTTCTTTCTTTCTCTGTTCCCGATCTCGATCTCGGAATGAGTGGGTTGACTCCTTCCTGGAAGAGTCTCTTAGCTGGGAGGTTTCCTCCATGTTGATATATTTTTCTGCCCGCTCTTGCACCTCGTATAAGGAGGTTGGGTATCGTTTGGATAGGGATTGGCTAAACGGTCCTTCTTTTAGGCCGTTTGCTAGTCCCATGATGGCTGCTTCAGTGGGCAAGTGTTGTATGTCCAGGCAGGCTTTGTTGAATCGCTCCATGTATTCTCGGAGGGTTTCTTGGTTGCCTTGTTTGATCCCGAGTAGACTGGGGGCATGTTTTGCCTTGTCCCTTTGAATAGAGAACCTTGTTAAGAATTTTTTGGTCAGGTCCTCAAAGCTGGAGATTGACCCTGGTGGTAGGTTGTCGAACCACTTCATGGCTGACTTGGTGAGAGTGGTGGGGAAGGCTTTGCACCGAATTGCGTCGGAGGCGTCGACGAGGTACATTCTGCTTCTAAAGTTGCTGAGGTGGTGACTTGGATCGGTGGTGCCGTCGTAGAGGTCCATATCTGGTGGTTTGAAGTTTCGCGGTACTTTCTCCTTTATGATCTCTTGTGTGAAGGGGTCTTGATTGTTTTCGGGGGTGGTGCCGCGTACCGTCCGGTCTTTCAGGTTGGCCTCTATTCTCCGCAGTTTTTCTTCTAATTCTCTGCGCTTGCGAGCCTCCCTTCTCAGATCTTGTTCAGTTTCCTTCTGCTTTTTTATGCTCTCTTCAAGTTGTTTCAGCCGGTTTTGTTGTGCCCGAACTGTTTCCAGAATCTCCGAACTCTTTTCTTTTTCGGGATTTTGTGGATCTTTGTCTGGGGGTGATGTCTTTGGGCGATTCTGTTTGTTTCCCCCTGGAGTGCGTGGTGATAGAGGGCTGTCCGGCCGTTCTCCGGTGTCAACTTCCTCTTCTTGTTCTGACGTAGCATGGTTATTGTTGGGAGGGTCGTCCGCCATGTAAAGGGATGACTTCCAGGTTCCCCGGCAACGGCGCCAATGTTCCGAGGGTTACCTGAAACGTGTAGCTCGGTCGTTCAGGCAAGGTCCGAGGTAGGGGTCTGTGACCCGAGCTTGGTGTGCTGAACGGCGGGGGGGTGTACCTGCAATGACACTCCGATGCTTAAGTTAGCATGGGTCCAAGCAGATATCGAGTAGAATTAGAGTATGAGTTATACCTGGGTGCTCCAGTGTATTTATAGTAGTTGGTCGTGATCATCCCTGGATAAGATATTCTTATCTTATCTTATCTTTTGGGAGTTTTATCTTTATCTCTGTGGAACCGCCTTTCCCAGGCCTTTTTGGCCTTTAGGTTTTGGGCTTCGCTCCTTTTGATGGGCCTTTTCCTTTGTTGGTCCGAGGTCCGACCTCAGGCGTGGGCCTTTGGGACGACCTCGGACCTTCTGTGGATTAGCCGGGTTAGGAGAGCTCGGTCAGGGTAATTTCATGTGATGAGCGGATATTTTATACGCTTTTTGGGGGTAATTTCATGTAGATTTTAGCATGTTTTAATTAGTTTTTAGTTAAATATTATTAGTTTTTAGGCAAAAATCATATTTCTGGACTTTACTATGAGTGTGTGTATTTTTCTGTGATTTCAGGTATTTTCTGACTGAAATTGAGCAAGCTGAGCAGAAATCTAACTTAGGCTGAAAAAGGACTGCTGATGCTGTTGGATCCTGACCTCCCTGCACTAGAAATGGATTTTCTGGAGCTACAGAAGTCCAATTGGCGCGCTCTCAACGGCGTTGGAAAGTAGACATCCAGGGCTTTCCAGCAATATTTAATAGTCCATACTTTGCGCAAAGATAGACGACGTAACTTGGCGTTGAATGCCAAGTACACGCTGCTATCTGGAGTTAAACGCCAGAAAAACGTCATGATCCGGAGTTGAACGCCCAAAACACGTCATAACCTGGAGTTTAACGCCAAGAAAGACCTCTACTCGTGGATAGCTTTAGTCTCAGCCCCAGCACACACCAAGTGGGCCCCAGAAGTGGATTTCTGCACCAATTATCTTTGTTTACTCATTTTCTGTAAACCTAGGTTACTAGTTTACTATTTAAACAACTTTTAGAGACTTATCTTGTACCTCATGACATTTTCAGATCTAAATTACATACTTTTTGACGGCATGAGTCTCTAAACTCCATTGTTGGGGGTGAGGAGCTCTGCAGCGTCTCGATGAATTAATACAATTCCTTTATTTTCCATTCAAACACGTTTGTTCTTATCTAAGATGTTCATTTGCGCTTAATTATGGAGAGGGTGATGATCCGTGACACTCATCACCTTTCCCAAACCATGAACGTGTGCCTGACAACCACCTCCGTTCTACATCAGACTGAATGAGTATCTCTTAGATTCATTACGAAGAATCTTCGTGGTATAAGCCGGATTGATGGCGGCATTCATGAGAATCCGGAAAGTCTAAACCTTGTCTGTGGTATTCCGAGTAGGATTCTGGGATTGAATGACTGTGACGAGCTTCAAACTCCTGAAGGCTGGGCGTTAGTGACAGACGCAAAAGAATCAATGGATTCTATTCCAACCTGATTGAGAACCGACTGATGATTAGCCGTGCTGTGACAGAGCATAGGAACGTTTTCACTGAGAGGATGGGAGGTAGCCATTGACAATGGTGATACCCTACATAGAGCTTGCCATGGAAGGGACTTTTCGTGTGTTGAAGGATTTTAAGGAAGAGTTGAAGTTCGAAGGACAAAGCATCTCCAAAACTCCAACATCTTTCTCATTACTGCACAACAAGTAACGCTGTTATTCTCTTTTATTTTTATAATCAAATCTAGTAATTTCACTTATAATCCTATTGGCCTCCTGACTAAGATTAATAAAATAAATATAGCTTGCTTCAAACCAATAATCTCCGTGGGATCGACCCTTACTCACGTAAGGTATTACTTGGACGACCCAGTGCACTTGCTGGTTAGTTGTGCGGATTACAAATTCGTGCACCAAGTTTTTGGCGCCGTTGCCGGGGATTATTTGATTTTGAACAACTAAAGGTTTATTTTATTTCTTAGATTAGGAATAATTTATTTTTATTTTTATTGTTATAGAGTCATTAAATCTTGATAGGATAGTTTCTTTTCAAAAAATTTATTTTCAAAATTTATTATTTTTCTTTTAATTAATTGCTAATTTTCGTGAGTTTAGTGTCTTGTTCTAAGTTTGGTGTCAATTGCATATCTCATATTTTTCTTTAAAATTTTCGACTTGTGTTCTTTGTTCTTCATTGATCTTCAAGTTGTTCTTGTTTATTTTTCTTGTTTGATCTTGAGTTTTTCTTGCTTTGTGTCTTTTCTTGTTTCACTTGTGTTCTTTTTAAAGCATTAATTGGAATATTTAGAACAAGTGTTACATTTATTCCCAATTGGCTAGAGTATTGATTTATATTCTTGATAATTGGGTATACGCTTTGGAACCTTTTTCAAAAATAATTTTTCTTGATTTAATCTTGTGCCAAACTTTAAGTTTGGTGTTTTCTTGTTAATCTTTCATAATTTTCGAAAATTCTATTAAAGTTTTCTAAAAATTTTAAGCTTGGTGTTCTTTCTTGTGTTCTTGGTGTTCTTGTGAATCTTCAAAGTGTTCTTGAGTTTTTCTTGTGTCTTGATCTTAAAATTTTTAAGTTTGGTGTTCCTTGGTGTTTTCCCTCCAAAATTTTCGAAAATAAGGAGCATTAGATCTAAAAATTTTAAGTCTTGTGTCTTTTATGTGTTTTTCTCTTTCATCATAAAATTCAAAATTCAAAAAAAAATATCTTTTCTAACTAATTTTGAACTTCTTTTTTCGAAAATTTTATATAAAAATTCAAATTTCAATTTCAAAATATTTCCAATTTCTTTTATTTATTTCGTTTTTTATTTTTAATTCAAAAAAAAAATTTATTTTTCACAAAATATTTTCAAATTTTTTTTATATATTCCATTTTTATTTATTCCACAACTATAAAATAAATAAAATCAACATATAAATTATCCCTTGTATTCCATCATGGAAGCATGTAGGAATGAACAGTCCAAGAGGACTCTGGGGTCTTATGCTAACCCCACTACTGCTTCATATGGGAGTAGTATCTGTATACCCTCCATTGGAGTTAGTAGCTTTGAGTTGAATCCTCAGCTCATTATCATGGTGCAGCAAAACTGTCAGTATTCTGGTCTTCCACATGAAGAACCTACAGAGTTTCTGGCATAATTTTTGCAAATTGCTGACACAGTACATGATAAGGAAGTGGATCAGGATGTCTGCAGATTATTACTGTTTCCATTTGCTGTAAAAGATCAAGCTAAGAGGTGGTTAAATAACCAGCCTAAGAACAGCATAAAAACATGGAAGCAGCTGTCAGAAAAATTCCTGAATCACTATTTCCCTCCAAAACGGATGACACAGCTAAGGCTAAGCATCCAAGGCTTCAAACAAGGAGATAATGAATCTCTTTATGATGCCTGGGAAAGATACAGAGAGATGCTAAGAAAATGCCCCTCTGAAATGTTTTCAGAATGGGTGCAATTAGACATCTTCTACTATGGGCTTACAGAAAAAGCTCAGATTTCTCTAGACCACTCAGCTGGTGGATCTATACATATGAGAAAAACAATTGAAGAAGCTCAAGAGCTTATTGATACAGTCGCCAGAAATCAACATCTGTACCTAAGCAGTGAATCTTCCATGAAAGAAGAAGCTAAAACAATAACTGCAGAACTCAGTCCAGTGGATCAGGCTAAAGAATTCAATCAGCAGTTAGATTTTCTAACTCAGCAGCTAGCCGAATTCAAGGAAATATTACAGGAAACAAGAATGGCTAACAGGAACATGGAAGTACAATTAAAGCTGACAGAAAAGCAACTGTCAAAACAATAACAGAAGAATGCCAAGCAGTTCAATTAAGAAGTGGGAAAACCTTAAATACCTCAATTCAAGGCAGCAGGAAACCAAGAAATGAACAAGTGGATACTCAAAATCCCTCTGAGGACAGTCAGGGCCCAGAGAAGAACAAAGCTGGCGCTGAACGCCCAGACCATGCTCATTCCTGGCGTTCAACGCCAGAAACAAGCATGAATCCGGCGTTGAACGCCCAAAGGGAACATGGTTCTGGCGTTCAAACGCCAGTAACAAACAAGGAAGTGGCGTCTAACGCCACTCCAGCCCCACCACTGGCATTCAAATGCCAATGGGGAATCAGTCACATACAAGTGCTGATAACAACCCTTCTAAAAAGGCTTCCCAACCCACTTCTGTAGGTAATAACCTGCAGCAACTAAGGTTGAGGAATACAAAGCCAAAATGCCTTATCCTCAAAAACTCCGCCAAGCGGAACAGGATAAGCAATTTGCCCGCTTGCAGACTATCTCAAGACTCTTGAAATAAAGATTCCGTTTGCAGAAGCACTTGAGCAAATACCTTCTTATGCTAAGTTCATGAAAGAGATCTTAAGCCATAAGAAGGATTGGAGGGAAACTGAAAAAGTTTACCTCACTGAAGAATGCAGTGTAGTCATTCTAAAAAGCTTACCTGAGAAGCTTAAGATCCTGGGAGCTTTATGATGCCATGCACATTAGAGGGCACTTGCACCAAGCAAGCTTTATGTGATCTTGGAGCAAGTATCAACCTAATACCTGCATCTACTATCAGAAAGCTTGGTTTAACTGAAGAAATCAAACCAACCAGGATATGTCTTCAACTTGCTGATGGCTCCATTAAATACCCATCAGGCGTGATTGAGGACATGATTGTCAAGGTTGGGCCATTTGCCTTTCCTACTGACTTTGTGGTGCTGGAAATGGAGGAGTACAAGAGTGCAACTCTCATTCTAGGAAGACCTTTCCTAGCAACTGGCCGAACCCTCATTGATGTCCAAAAAGGGGAAGTAACCTTGAGAGTCAATGAGGAGGAGTTCAAGTTGAATGTTGTCAAAGCAATGCAACATCCAGACACCCCAAATGACTGCATGAGTGTTGATATTATTGACTCTCTGGTAAGAGAGGTCAATATGGCTGAGAGTCTCGAATCAGAGCTAGAGGACATCTTTAAAGACGTTCAGCCTGATCTGGAGGAGTCAGAGAAAATAGTAGAACCTCTGAAAATCCCTCAGGAAGAGGGGAAACCTCCTAAACCCGAGCTCAAACCATTACCACCTTCCCTAAAATATGCATTCTTGGGAGAAGGTGATACCTTTCCTGTAATCATAAGCTCTACCTTAGAGCCACAGGAAGAGGAAGCACTAATTCAAGTGCTAAGGACACACAAGACAGCTCTTGGGTGGTCCATCAGTGATCTTAAGGGCATTAGCCCAGCTAGATGTATGCACAAGATCTTACTGGAGGGTGACGCCAAGCCAGTGGTTCAACCACAAAGGCGGCTGAACCCAGCCATGAAGGAAGTGGTGCAGAAAGAGGTCACTAAATTACTAGAGGCTGGGATTATTTATCCTATTTCTGACAGCCCCTGGGTGAGCCCTGTCCAAGTCGTCCCTAAGAAAGGTGGCATGACAGTGGTTCATAATGAAAAAAATGAACTGGTTCCTACAAGAACAGTTACTGGGTGGCGTATGTGTATTGATTACAGAAGGCTCAATACAGCCACCAGAAAGGATCATTTTCCTTTACCATTCATAGACCAGATGCTAGAAAGACTAGCAGGTCATGAATAGCATCATGGGGATCATCTTGCTCTTGGATTGATGGATGTGGGTGCTCTTCTATGGATTGTGGTGATGGGATGGGTGGATTATTATGTGGTTAAAAAGGAAGTGCACTAGAGCTTGAAGGTTGATTGTTGAAGGTATTTGATGGTCCAATTCAGGCGGCGAGAGCTTGTATAGTAGAGTTTAGATCGGTAAATGCTTTCTCCATGGAGGTTTCGGGTGGATAGGAGGGTTCATTTGTTGGTAGAAAGGGTTCATGGTAGGAAGGTGGTTCATCTTGATAAGGATATGAAGATGGTGAATATTGAGGTGGTGGTTCTAAGTATGGCTCGTAGGGTGGTTGGTGTGGTGGATAAGGATTAGGGTCATATGGAGGTGTTTGTTGGAAAGAGGCTCGTGAGTATGGTGGTCCAAAGTCATGTTGAGGATATCTATCATTTTGGTATGCATTGCAGAATGGTCTTCGTCCATGATATCTTGGAAGGTGTTGTTGCCTAAAGGGTTGATCAGATCCTCTTGGCTCTATCCATCCTTGATTGGTCTGACCTTGATGCATATTTCTGCTGTGGTTTCTATTTCCTTCAACAAAGTTAGAACCAAACTCAAAGCGAGAGGGGTGAGAATTCATAGTAGTTATCAGAAATAAGGGGAAAAAGGAGAAACAAATAAACAAGTAAAAGAAATTTTTTTTTTCTTTGAAAAATATTTACAATAACCAATAATAAGGCACACGTTTGCAATTCCCCGGCAACGGCGCCATTTTGACGTTAGGATTTTTGCTAGTAAAGAATTTTATAAAGTCGCGTTGTAGATATAGTTTCTAAACCAACAAAAATCCCTTCGTGCAAACGTTTTGGTTGTCACAAGTAACAAACCCCTAAATAAATTGATAACCGAGTATTTAAACCTCGGGTCGTCTTCTCAAGGAATTGCAGGGAGGTATGTTCTTATTATTGGTTAAGAAAAAGTGTGTTTTGGGATTTTGGATTAAGGTAAAAAGTTAGTTGAATGACAAGTAAAATAAAATAATAATAACTGGAAAATAAACCTTTGGCAAGGTACAAGAACTGGAAGTCCTATCCTTATCAATTGTGATGAGAATTAGATTTTTAATCCCACTTAGTTAACCTTTACTAAACAATGGAAGGTCAAGTGGACTAATAAATTTGATACCTAAAGTCCTAGTCTTTCCTTTGGAAAGGGCTAGAGTTATTGGAACTCAAATTAATCAGCAACTCCCAATTTCAACCACTACTTTATTTGACAGCTCAAGCGTCACCAATTACTCAACCAAAGCCAAAAGGAAAAAATCCAAATTATTTAAATTATAAATAAAAGAAACAAATCATAGATCTGAAAATACCTCAAATTATATTTAAATAAGAAAATCAATCCAAACATGGAACATTGAAAATAAATAAATACAAAGAATATTAAACCTAAGATGCAGAAGAAATATTCATAATCCTAATAAAAATCCTAATCCTAATCCTAATCCTAATCCTAATCCTAAGAGAGAGGAGAGAACCTCTCTCTCTAAAAACTACATCTAAAATTGTAAAAAGTGAATTATGAGAGCCTCCTCATGAATGAATGCATTCCCCCACTTCATAGCCTCTAATCTATGTTCTCTGGGTCGAAAACTGGGTCAGAAACAGCTCAGAAGTCACTTCCAGCGCCTTCTGGTCCGTACAGGTCGCGACCAAGTTACGCGGAGGCGTCATCCATGCGTCCGCGCGGATTGCAATTCGCAGATGCGACGCGGGCGCGTCATTCACGCATTTGCATCGCCTAACTTCAGGGCAGCTATAGCAAATTATATATCAAATCGAAGCCTCGGACGTTAGCTTTCCAAGCATTTGAAACTGCATCATTTGGACCCTTGTAGCTAAAGTTATAGCCATTTGAGTGCGAAGAGGTCAAGCTGGACAGCTTAACAATTCCTCCAACTTCTTGTATTCCTTCCCCTTTTGCATGCTTCCTTTCCATCCTCTAAGCCATTTCTGCCCTATAATATCTGAAAACACGCACTTAACACACATATCAAGGCATCTAATGGTAATAAGAGAGGATTAAACATAGGGAACTTAAGGCCAAAGAAGCATGTTTTCAATCAAAGCACATAATTAGGAAGGCAAATGTAAAACCATGCAAATAGTATGAATAAGTGGGTAAAGAGTTGATAAAATCCACTCAATTAAGCACAAGATAAATCATAAAATAGTGGTTTATCAGTCACTCCTCACCATTATAAATACACTGGAGCACCCAGGTATAACTCACACTCTGATTCTACTAAAAACCTGCTTAATACCCTTGCTAACTTAAGCATCGGAGTCTCTTGCAGGTACCCCCCACCCTCCGGGGACGAAGGATCAGCACCATCACTAAGTCCAACAAGTCGGACACAACAGCTCCAGCCCTCACAGAAGATCTTATCCGAGATCGGCGGCCTACAGTTTTAGGTAAACCCTTGGAACATTGGCGCCGTTGCCGGGGAACTTGGAAGTCATCCCATCACCATGGCGGACAACCATGACAATGACCACGATTCAGATCTAGAGGATAGAACGCCGCACAAAAACGCGGACACTACACCAAAGGATACTTCTCAACTTAACAACAAAAAGGATTCTCCAAACACGGGAGCCATGGAGGCGCTTCAAGACCATTTAAAACAACTGGAAGAAGAAGCCCTACATCAATGAGAGCATAAGAAAGACCTACAAAGGGAGATAAAGCGACGCCGGGAATTGGAGGTCAAACTCCTAAAACTCGAAGCCGATCTCAAGGCCAAAGCTAATCGATCCTCTCATGAGGATAGCTCCTGCAAGGACCAGGATCCATTCACCAAAGAGATCATGAAAGCTAAAGGACCCAAAGGACTTCAAAGCTCCAGACATGACTCCACACGATGGCACATCAGATTCAAGCCATCATCTTAGCAATTTCAGAAGCAGGATGTATCTCACGGAGGCCTCAGATGCAATCCGTTATTCTCCATCCAGAAGGACAAAGCCAAACATGCACCGAGCCTATTAGGGATCAAGCAAGGAGATCGAGAGAGCCTTCGCAACTACATGGAAAGATTCAACAAAACATGTCTGAGCATACAAAGTCTGCCAACAGAAGCAGCTATCAGGGGCCTCATCAATGGTCTGTGAGAAGGACCTTTTTAGCCACTCAATATCCAAGAAGCACCCAAACATCTCTGAACGAGGTACAAGAACGAGTAGAGAAGTACATCAACAAGGAGGAAAACTCTCGACTAGGAGAGATCTCAAAAACAGAACATTCATACTCCTCTCGAGATAAGGAAAATGAGTCCAAGAAAAAAGAAGATCAACTTGGAGAGAAGCCTAGAAAATACCACAATTACACCCCTTCGGGTGTCTCTTGTGGATCTCTACCGTGAAATATGCAACATTGAGAAGATCCCACCACATCGCCCAATCCAAAACCAAAGAGGTCGGACGCGTTGAAGGTCTACCTCACACCGAAGAGGTCGGACGTGTTGAAGGTCCACCTCACACCGAAGAGGTCGGACGCGTTGAAAGTCCACCTCACACCGAAGAGGTCGGACACATTGAATGTCCACCTCACACCAAAGTGGTCGAACAAAGTTGAAGGTCCATCTCACACCAAAGAGGTCGGACAAAGTTGAAGGTCCATCTCACACCAAAGTGGTCGGACAAGTTGAAGGTCCACCCCATACCAAAGAGGTCGGACGAGTCAAAACGTCTCACACCAAAGAGGTCGGACGAGTTGAACATCCACCTCACACCCTAGAGAGACATGTTCATGGAGGATTCGCAGGAGGAGGGATCTCTAAATCATCTCACAAAGGATACCTCAAAGAGGGATATTAAGGAAGGGAGAGAGATTTGAATAGGACAACGGGGTGCAAACATGTTTTCCGAGATTTCAAAGATTCTTAGGGCAACCACCCATTCTTACCCGACCAAGCGAAAGTGAAAAGCTCATATTATACCTTGTAGTAGGAAGTCGGGCAATAGCCTCATCACCAGTTAAAGAAGACAAAAGTGGGCAACAACCCGTCTACTTCATCATCAAGGCTCTACAAGGGGCCGAACTAAACTATCAAAAGATAAAAAAGTTCGCCTACGCCCTCATATTCTCTTCTCGATAACTCCGCCCATATTTTCAAGCTCACACTATTAGAGTTCGGACCAACCAGCCCATAAAAGGCATCCTACAGAAAACAGACTTAGCTGGAAGAATCCTATAGTGGGCAATTGAGTTATCCGAATTCGATCTTTGACATGAAGCTCGGACAGCCATCAAATCACAGTACTTGGCCGACTTCATTACAGAGTACACTGACCCAAGGTATGAACAGTGCCCCTTCTTGAGCTCGGTCTTTTTGTCGAGGTCGAGTTTTTTGGACTTCGGTCCTTCTTTGATGAAGCCGAACTCAAGCATTTCGTCGATTTCTTCTTTATATAGAATCTTTTGAATGTAGAACGTTTTCCTCTAAAAGCGCGCGCTTTTATATCAGCGCCTTTTTTTTGGGAACGCGAGAAGGTTTTAATATCTGCATTTAATTGGCATTAATTGCCCCATTTTCTCTTGGTCTTTTATTTTGAATTTCTCAATCAAAAAACGGTTTCTCTTCTTCACTTCTTCTTTGTAACTTCTCCCTTTACTCTCTCATTTTCTGTTTCTTTCGTGGCTTTTTCCGTCTGTTCTGTCGCTGCTTTCTGTGGAAGAGGGGTGATTTCCAGATTTTTTCCTCCGCAGTTTTCCGCTTTCGAGGGGTGGCTTTGTGGCTTCTGTTCCTTCGGCTTTCGAGGTTTTCTTCTACTTTTTTCCAGGTTTGTTTTTTCTTTCTTCTGTTTCCTTATATATGGAAAGTTTGCATTTTGTTTAGAAGAAGTTTGGGTCTTTCTGCTTTTATCATGCCTGATTGTTGCATGCTTTGGAATTTCTTCGTATTTGGTGCGAATATTTTTCTTATTACTTAAATCTTTTTCTTTATGTTGTCGCCATTTCTGCTTGTGCCTTCGCTGATGATTTTTTGCTTGATTCCGAAAAAGTTTGCATCTTAGCTGTTTTTCTGCTTGGCATTTTTTGGTGTTTTTGACAATGCTTTTGCTGATAAACTGTAGAAGGGTGGCGACTTTGTGTTTTTACTTCCTTTGTATCCTTTGAGACTTTATTTTCTTTTTGATGAGTGTCAGGACGTGAGCTGTAGAGATTTCTTAAAAAACCTTGCTTTGTTACTGCCTCCAAGGGATGCCCCAGGACTTTTGGCTTGAGTCTTGGGGTTTTCCTTTTCTGTTTGTCCGTCCGTCGAGTTGTTTTGCCCCTCATCCGAGATGTTTTTTAAGTAATCCGCTCTTCTTTTCTTTTTGTAGGATTTAGTTGGCCTCATGTCTTCCCGAAATAACGTTGTAGAGATGCCTTCCCAGGTCCCTGAGGACATGGCCGATTGGGTGGACTCGATGGTTCTTATGTGTGTCTCTCTGGTTGATTCTGAGTTTTACGCGCAGCTTAGGCAGTTTCATAGTGTCTGTAGTAATCCTGGTGATGAGAAGAACTATGAACTTGTCCCTCCCTCTTCTGACGAGAGAGTCTGCTTCTCTACTCGGGTTGTTGATGATCGCCCTTTCTTCTATGTTTATGACTTTTTCTTTGGTCAGCTGGGTATCACCCTTCCTTTTACTAAATTTGAGGTTGACCTGTTATGGTCCTGTAATGTCGCCCCCTCTCAACTTCACCCTAATTCCTGGGGTTTCATAAAAATTTTTCAATTGTTGTGCAATAGTTTTGGTATCCCTGCTTCCCAATCTCTCTTTTTCTATTTGTTTGTCTTGACTAAGCCCAGAGTGGTAAAAAAGAAGGCAGCTTGGGTCTCCTTTCGCTCTACCCAGGGAAAGAAGGTCTTTTCCATGTTTGACGAGTCATTCCGCGATTTTAAAAACTACTTTTTCAAGGTCCGAGCTGTTGAAGGAGCTCGGCCCTTCTTTCTGGATGAAAATGATGAGCCTGCTTTTCCCTTGGAATGGCAAAAAGATGTGAGGGTGTCCCGATATACGTGGGAAATGTTGGATGAGGCTGAGCGAGCCTTTGTGACTGTCTTGGAAGAACACTGGGGTCAACCTCCCCATCTCGACACAAAGAAATTTCTAACCAATCCCTCTCTTCTTCAAACTGAGCTGGGTATTTTGTGTTTCCTTTTTTATCTGTTTATATTGCTTGTGACTGTCTTTTCCGACTTGTAGCTTAATTTCTGTTTTATTTGCAGAGGCAATAAAGAATAATGAATCCATGAAAGCTTTTAAAAGAGCACAGAGGGCGACTGCTGCTAGAAACATCTCGACCAAGGCGGCTGGGGAAGGATCCTCCTATGTGCGCGTGAAGCCGTCTGTGCCGAGTTCCCCTGGGGTGAAGAAGGTGATCCCTACTCCCCGAGTTCGTCTGGTGGATCCTCACCCTACTTCTGCTGCTCCTTCTGTTGCTCCTCCCAATAAAAAACAAAAAACAGCTGAGCCTTTCGACCTCAATGCTCCTAATTTTAATGCCATTAAATTTGTGGATCAGCAAATCGGTCCCTATGGTACCCTCTCCATGAACGATGTGTCCATCCTCCATCATTTGGAATTTATGGCCCGAAATAACGTAAAGATGGCGTATATGGCAGCTGCTATATACCGGACTGCTCAGAATCTTCCTCTCCACGCCACCAAAGCATTCATGGAGGAGGGAAAGCAGGAGTTTGACCGGATGAGGGAGCTGAAGGAGGAACTTGAAGTAAAGGTGACCAAGTTGGAGAAGGATCTAGAGAACAAGAAGGCGAGTTCCCTTTCACTGGCAGCTTCTTTGAGGTTGGCCGAGGACACAGCCATGATGCATAAGGAGAGTTACGTTACGTCTTATCGGGAGGTGATGCGCCTGAGGGGGGAGTTGGACAATGCCCGGGAAGATTATTCTGAGCTCCAAGGTCATCTCGTTGGCAGTGTGACTGCTACTTACGAGAACTTGAAGGAGCAAGTTCGGGTCATTGCTCCCGAGGCCGATCTCACCCCTTTCAGCCTGGACAGCGTTGTCAGGGATGGCAAGATTGTCCCTAATGACGAGGGTGATGATGATGCTGATCCTTCCCCTGTGTCCTCTGCCAAAGTGTCGACCTCTTCTGCTCCTCCGGTTGCACCTGATTTGGATTGCCAGGTTCTGAACTGGGAGGATGGAACTATAGACGCTGTGCCTATTCAGACTCGTCCTCCTTCTCCTTGTCCTGATGCTGCCAAGAAGGCTCCTGATGCTTGCTGATCTCTTTCTGGATATTTATGTAGTTGGCCCGGCTTGTGGGCTCTTAAAACTTTTTGTTTATTTGCTGACGTTTTCTAGTTGCTTGTTTTAGCAACTTTTATTTTGAAAAACAAAGAGTAGCTCGCTATCCTTTTAAGGTAGGTTTTGATGGCCTCTGAGGCTTTATAACTTTGTAGATTATATCAAGGTTTTTGACTTGTTATCTCTTCTATTTTTTGAGAATGTTGGAACCTTGCAGCTCGACCTCTTTGGATTGCTTTGTACATATTGTTTATAGCTTGGATCCTTTGAGGTTGTGTCTGTGTGGGTCCAACTTATTTCTCGGTTTTCTCGCTTTTGTACGTATTTTTGGCACTCCGTAACTGATTTCTTTGCGTTGGTCCCCTTCTATGTTATTTCTGTAATCCTCTTTCTTGGACCTTTATCAGGTTTCTTTCAGGGATTACTTTTATAACTTGTTTTGTAGGAGATCGACTTCGTTAGGTCGATCTCTTTCTAAGTTATTTTTGTAATCCTCTTTCTTGGACCTTTGTCAGGTCTCTTTCAGGGATTACTTTTATAACTTTGTTTTGTAGGAAACTGACTTCGTTAGGTCGATCTCTTTCTAAGTTATTTTTGTAATCCTCTTTCTTGGACCTTTGTCAGGTCTCTTTCAGGGATTACTTTTATAACTTTGTTTTGTAGGAAACCGACTTCGTTAGGTCGATCTCTTTCTAAGTTATTTTTGTAATCCTCTTTCTTGGACCTTTGTCAGGTCTCTTTCAGGGATTACTTTTATAACTTTGTTTTGTAGGAAACCGACTTCGTTAGGTCGATCTCTTTCTAAGTTATTTTTGTAATCTTCTTTCTTGGACCTTTGTCAGGTCTCTTTCAGGGATTACTTTTATAACTTTGTTTTGTAGGAAACCGACTTTGTTAGGTCGATCTCTTTCTAAGTTAAAGTAATCCTCTTTAATAGGGTTGGCCAGACCTCTTTCCAGGGTTTACTTATAACTTGGGTTGACTTGGTCAGACTTCTGAACGTCGGCCAGTCTTTAAGTTATTATTTTAGCTATCCGTAAGACCTTGTCAAGTTCTTTTTTGGATTGCTTTCGATAACTTCTTACATTATTCTCTGTTCATCTTTGCCGATTTGTAGAAAGTGGTTGGCATCTCTAGATCGTCTTTTGGGTGAATCGCGTTTTCACCTTTATCGGACGGTTATCTTTATCGTGATCGTGCAGTGAAATTATTTTTCACTTTCTGCCGATCTGTTGCTTTATAATCGGACGATGAATACTTCAGATTAATGCGTCTTGAAATCTTGTAGAATATCTAAATAAATTTTATTCAAAGAAAAGTGCGAATATAACATGTGGGAATTTTTTCATCCTTTTAAGTCGGATAGTGTCTAAGTCTCAACCTGGTGCCTCATTAAAATACCTTTTCAGGAAAAAGAGTGCATCCAATAATGAGATCCTTTACCTTTTCTAACTGTAGTACCTTCTTAGGTTGCAGGTGTGCCATGATCTGGGAAGCTCTCGTCCATCAAGTTCGGACAGTTTGTAGTAGCCCTTCCCACGTACTTCTATAACTCGGTAGGGTCCTTTCCAGTTTGCTGCCAGCTTTTCTTCTCCTGGTCGAGTTGTTCAAATATCATTTCAGATTAGGATAAGATCATTCTCTGCAAAACTTCTCGGTACTACCCTTTGATTATATTTGGAAGCCATTCGGCGCTTTAGAGCTTCCTCCCTAATTCGAGCTCTTTCTTGGATTTCAGGTAGTAGGTCGAGCTCTTCCCTCTGAAGTTGGGAGTTTGCTCCTTCATTGTAATGAACTACTCTAGGCGATCTTTCCTTAATCTCTACTGGAATCATTGCCTCTATTCCGTATGCTAACTGGAAGGGGGATTCCTTTGTGTTGGAATGTGGCATCGTTCGATATGCCCATAGGACCTGTGGAAGCTCTTCTGCCCAGGCTCCCTTTGCATCTTGTAATCTCCGTTTTAACCCGGCCAATATGACTTTGTTGGCGGCTTCGGCCTGTCCATTGGCCTGTGGATGTTCGACGGAGGTGTACTGTTGCTTTATATTCAAGTCGGCTACTAGTTTTCTGAAGCCTGCATCTGTGAATTGAGTGCCATTGTCTGTGGTTATTGAATATGGAACTCCAAACCTTGTGACAATATTTCTATATAGGAATTTCCGGCTTCTTTGGACGGTGGCGTTGGCTAGGGGTTCTGCCTCGATCCACTTTGTAAAGTAATCTAACCCTACTATGAGAAATTTAACTTATCCTGATTCCTGGGGAAAGGGGCCGAGAAGATCGAGTCCCCATTTTGCAAACGGCCAAGGTGAAGTCACACTGATGAGCTCTTCTGGCGGGGAGATGTGAAAGTTGGCATGTTTCTGACATGGTGGACATGTCTTTACAAATTCTGTGGCTTCTTTCTGTAATGTTGGCCAATAGAACCCTGCCCGGAGTACTTTTTTGGTGAGGGTCCGTGCTCCGAGATGATTGCCACAAATACCGCCGTGTACTTCTTCTAACACTTTCTTTGTGTGGGAGGTCGGCACGCATTTTAATAATGGTACTGAGATCCCTCTTTTGTACAGGATGTTGTTTATGATGGTGTAGTACTGTGCCTCCCTTTTTAGCCTCTTTGCCTCCTTTTCTTCTGTGGGGAGTGTTCCTGTTTCGAGGTAGTTGATTATGGGGGTCATCCATCCTTGGTCCTGGTTTACTATGGCTAGGAGTTTTTCCTCTTCCGAGATTGACGGGTTCTGTAACATTTCCTGGATGAGGCTTCTATTGTTGCCCCCTGGTTTGGTGCTGGCTAGTTTCGAGAGTGCATCAGCTCGGGCATTTTGTTCGCGGGGTATGTGGCAGATCTTATATTTCCCGATTTGTCCGAGCTGTTCCTTGGTCTTATCCAAATACTTTTTCATGGTGGGATCTTTGGCTTGGTAGCTCCCTGTTATTTGTGATGTGACCACTTGTGAATCGCTATAAATGTTGAGTTTCTGAGCTCCCACCTCTTCAGCCAGCTTCAAACCAGCTAACAATGCTTCATATTCTGCCTGGTTATTTGAGGCTGGGAACCCGAACTTGAGGGAGAGCTCAACTTGGGTTCCTTAGTTGCTTTCTATTATTACGCCTGCACCGCTTCCAGTTTTATTTGAAGAACCGTCCACATAGAGATTCCATTCTGTGAGGGTTTCCAGGGCATCTGTGAATTCTGCGATAAAGTCGGCCAGATACTGTGATTTGATGGCCGTCCGAGCTTCATATTGGAGGTCGAACTCAGACAGCTCGACTGCCCATTGTAGAATTCTGCCTGCTAAATCTGTTTTCTGCAATATTCCTTTTAAGGGCTAGTTAGTTCGAACCTTAATGGTGTGAGCCTGGAAGTAAGGGTAGAGTCGTCGGGATGTTAAAATGAGAGTATATGTGAATTTTTCTATTTTCTGGTAGTTCAGCTCGGATCCCTGTAGTGCTTTGCTAATGAAGTAGACGGGTTGTTGTCCATTCTCGTCTTTTCTGACTAGTGCTGAGGCTATTGCCTGGCTTCCTACTACGAGATATAATATGAGTGGTTCTCCTTCTCGTGGTCGAGATAGAATAGGTGGCCATCCTAAGAACTTCTTAAAGTCTTGGAAGGCTTGCTCACATTTTGTTGTCCATTCGAACTGTTTTCCCTTTCTTAAAGTAGCATATAAGGGGAGAGATCTTATCACAGCTCCTGCTAAGAATCGGGATAGGGCGGCCAATCTCCCGTTGAGTTGCTGTACTTCTTTGACACAGGTTGGGCTCTTCATGTTGAGTATGGCCTGACATTTGTCTGGATTTGCTTCAATTCCTCTTTGTGTGAGCATGAAACCTAAGAATTTTCCCGCTTCTACGGCAAAGGTGCATTTTGCGGGATTGAGTCGCATGTCATGCTTTCTTATGGTGTCGAACACTTGGGCCAGGTCAGACAATAATGTCTCTTCGCTTTGTGTTTTTATTAGCATGTCGTCTACGTAGACTTCCATGACCTTTCCGATGTGATTCGAGAAGACTTTATTCATTAGCCTTTGATAAGTAGCTCCTGCGTTCTTGAGACCGAAAGGCATCACAATGTAGCAGTAGTTTACTTTCGGTGTTAAGAATGAGGTCTTTTCTTGATCTGGTGGATACATGGGGATTTGGTTGTACCCCGAGTATGCGTCCATAAATGAGAGATATCTATATCCGGAGGAAGCATCTACCAGAGCGTCAATACTTGGGAGTGGGTATGGATCTTTTGGACAAGCTTTGTTGAGATCGGTGTAATCGGTGCACAGTCACCACTTCCCATTTGATTTTTTCACCAAGACAACGTTGGCTAGCCATAGCGGGTATTTGACTTCTCTTATGAATCCTGCTTCCAGTAGTGCTTGTACTTGTTCTTCCACAGACTGGGATCGCTCTGGCCCAAGTTTTCTTCGTCTCTGCTATACCGGCTGAGATCCTGGGTAGACCGCCAACTTATGACTCATTAGCTTAGGGTCTATTCCTGGCATGTCTGCGGCTTTCCACGCGAAGAGATCAACATTATCTCGTAAGAATTGTATTAGTAATTCTTTTGAATCTTCTCTTAGGATTGTGCCGATATTAGTTGTTTTTTCCGAAGTATCCCCGATCTGAATCTTCTCT
Organism: Arachis stenosperma; assembly: GCF_014773155.1. Classification (NCBI taxonomy): domain Eukaryota; kingdom Viridiplantae; phylum Streptophyta; class Magnoliopsida; order Fabales; family Fabaceae; genus Arachis; species Arachis stenosperma. The sequence continues at coordinate 125,108,461 of NC_080385.1, read as the reverse complement.
ATCTCACCTTCTGGCTGTGGACGAAGCTCTTCTCGTCGTTGGACTCTGCCCAGCTCGATTGTGTGGAACTCTTCTCCTCCGCCTCTAAGGTTTAGGCTTTCGTTATAACAGCGACGTGCCATCTTTCGATCTACTTTTATCGTGGCTATTCCTTTCGTAGTGGGGAATTTCATACATAGATGTGGGGTCGAGACTATTGCGCTAAGTTGGTTGAGTGTTGTCCGACCTATGAGAGCATTGTAAGCTGAACTTACATCGACCACGATGTAGTCTATTTTGAGGGTCCTGGATTGGTTCCCTTTTCCGAAGGTTGTATGTAGTGGTATGTATCCCAGTGGTTGAACCGGGGTATCTCCTAGTCCGAACAGACTGTTTGGATATGCTTTAAGTTCTTTTTCTTCTAAGCCGAGTTTATCGAAGGCTGTTTTGAATAAGATGTCGGCGGAACTTCCTTGGTCTATTAAGGTGCGGTGTAGATTGGCATTTGCCAATATGATGGTGATGACCATGGGATCGTCGTGTCCTGAGATGATGCCGGAGGCGTCCTCTTTAGTGAATGTTATTGCCGGGATGTTGAGTGCTTCCTCCTTTCCCTCGACATGATATACTTCCTTGAGATATCTTTTGCGAGATGATTTGGAGATCCCACCTCCTGCGAATCCGCCATGTATCATGTGGACATGTCTCTCTGGTGTCCGAGGTGATCGTTTGGTTCATTCGGTATCTTCATCCCTTCGTCTCTTTCTTTGATCATCATCTCGGGTGGCCAGAAATCGATCTAATTTTCCTTCTCTCACCAATTTTTCTATGATATTTTTTAAGTCGAAGCATTCTGGTGCGCGAAATTGTGAACAATACTTTTTCACAACTCAAATAATCCCTGGTCATGAACTCCAAAAATACTTGGTGGTTCAATTCCATGGCATTACACAACTTCGCACAACTAACCAGCAAGTGCACTGGGTCGTCCAAGTAATAAACCTTACGTGAGTAAGGGTCGATCCCATGGAGATTGTTAGTATTGAAGCAAGCTATGGTCATCTTGTAAATCTTAGTCAGGCAAACTCAAATATATATGATGATGAACGAAAATAACATAGAAGATAAAGATAGTGATACTTATGTATATCATTGGTGTAAGAGCTTCAGACAAGTGTATGAAGATGCCTTCCCTTCCGTCTCTCTGCTTTCCTACAGCCTTCATCCAATCCTTCTTACTCCTTTCCATGGCAAACTCGTGTAGGGTCTCACTGTTGTCAGCAGCTACCTCCCATCCGCGCAGTGAAAGCTAATGCACACACTCTGTCACAGTGCTGCCAATCACCGGTTTGGTTCCCTCCCCTACCGGAATAGAATAACTCTTTTGCGTCTGTCACTGACGCCCAGTAGGTTACAGGTTTGAAGCACGTCACAGTCATTCAATCATTGAATCCTACTCAGAATACCACAGACAAGGTTAGACCTTCCGGATTCTCTTGAATGCTGCCATCAGTTCTTGCCTATACCACGAAGACTCTGATCTCACGGAATGGCTGGCTCGTTTGTCAGGCGAGCACTCGGTTGTCAGGCGATCAACCATGCATCGTGCAATCAGAAATCCAAGAGATATTCACTAAGCCTCAGATGCTTGTAGAACAAGAATGGTTGTCAGTCACCTTGTTCATGGGTGAGAATGGTGATGGGCGTCAATCATCACCTTCATCATGTTGAAGAACAAGTGATATCTTGGTAAAAGAACAAGCGGAATTGAATGGAAGAACAATAGTAATTGCATTAATACTCGAGGTACAGCAGAGCTCCACACCTTAATCTATGGTGTGTAGAAACTCCACCGTTGAAAATACATAAGAACAAGGTCTAGGCATGGCCGAATGGCCAGCCTCCCAAAGGTCTAAGATAGCGTAAAAACAAAGATAGCTACCAAGATGTCCTAGATCTAATAGTAAAAGGTCCTACTTATAGAAAACTAGTACATAGATGAGTAAATGACATAAAAATCCACTTCCGGGCCCACTTGGTGCGTGCTTGGGCTGAGCAATGAAGCAAATTTCGTGTAGAGACTCTCCTTGGAGTTAAACACCAGCTTTGGTGCCAGTTTGGGCGTTTAACTCCCATTTGGGTGCCAGTTCCAGCGTTTAACGCTGGGATTTCTTGAGGTGACTTTGAACGCCGGTTTGGGCCATCAAATCTTGGGCTAAGTATGGACTATCATATATTGCTGGAAAGCCCAGGATGTCTACTTTCCAACGCCGTTGAGAGCGCGCCAATTGGGCTTCTGTAGCTCCAGAAAATCCGCTTTGAGTGCAGGGAGGTCAGAATCCAACAGCATCTGCAGTCCTTTTGAGTCTCTGGATCAGATTTTTGCTCAGGTCCCTCAATTTCAGCCAGAAAATACCTGAAATCACAGAAAAACACACAAACTCATAGTAAAGCCCAGAAAAATGAATTTTAATTAAAAACTAATAAAAATATACTAAAAACTAACTAGATCATATCAAAAACATACTAAAAACAATGCCAAAAAGTATACAAATTATCCGCTCATCACAACACCAAACTTAAATTGTTGCTTGTCCCCAAGCAACTGAAAATCAAATAAGATAAAAAGAAGAGAATATGCAATGAATTCCAAAAACATCTGTGAAGATCAGTATTAATTAGATGAGCGGGGCTTTTAACTTTTTGCCTCTGAACAGTTTTGGCATCTCAATCTATCCTTTGAAATTCAGAATGGTTGGCTTCTTTAGGAACTCAGAATCCAGATAGTGTTAATGATTCTCCTAGTAAAGTATGATGATTCTTGAACATAGCTATTTATTGAGTCTTGGCTGTGGCCCAAAGCACTCTGTCTTCCAGTATTACCACCGAATACATACATGCCACAGACATATAATTGGGTGAACCTTTTCAGATTGTGACTCAGCTTTGCTAAAGTCCCCAATTAGAGGTGTCCAGGGTTCTTAAGCACACTCTTATTTGCCTTGGATCACAACTCTTATTATTATTATTATTTTTTTTTTCGTTTTCTTTTTCTCTCTTTTTTTTTCGGTTTTTTTTTTTGAATAGCAATGCTTTTTCTTGCTTCAAGAATCATTTTATTGATTTTTCAGATCCTCAATAACATGTCTCCTTTTTCATGAACCACAAATTCATGAACCACAAATTCAAGATACATATGCACTGTTTAAGCATACATTCAGAGAACAAAAATATTGCCACCACATCAAAATAATTAAACTATTATAAAATTCAAAATTCATGCAATTCTTCCTTTTTCAATTAAGCACATTTTTATTCAAGAAAGGTGATGGATTCATAGGACATTCATAACTTTAAGGCATAGACACTAAGACACTAATGATCATAAGACACAAGCATGGATAACATAAAGCATAAAAATCGAAAAACAGAAGAATAAAGGACAAGGAGATCAAGGAACGGGTCCACCTCAGTGATGGCGGCTCTTCCTTGCTTTTGAAGGTCCTATGGAGTGCTTGAGCTCCTCAATGTTTCTTCCTTGCCTTTGTTGCTCCTCTCTCATGATTCTTTGTTCTTCTCTAATTTCATGGAGGAGAATGGAGTGTTCTTGGTGCTCCACCCTTAGTTGTCCCATATTGGAACTCAACTCTCCTAGGGAGGTGTTTAGTTGCCCCCAATAGTCTTGTGGAGGAAAATTCATCCCTTGAGGAATCTCAGGGATCTCATGATGAGTGGGATCTCTTGTGTACTCCATCCTTTTCTTAGTGATGGGCTTGTCCTCATCAATGGTGATGTCTCCCTCTATGTCAACTCCCACTGAATAACAGAGGTGACAAATGAGGTGAGGAAAGGCTAACCTTGCCAAAGTGGAGGTCTTGTCCGCCACTTTATAGAGTTCTTGGGCTATAACCTCATGAACCTCTATTTCTTCTCCAACCATGATGCTATGGATCATGATAGCCCGGTCTATGGTAACTTCGGACCGGTTGCTAGTGGGAATGATTGAGCGTTGTATGAACCCTAACCATCCTCTAGCCACGGGTTTGAGGTCATGCCTTCTCAGTTGGACCGGCTTTCCTTTTGAATCTTGCTTCCATTGTGCGCCCTCTTCACATATGGTTGTGAGGACTTGGTCCAACCTTTGATCAAAGTTGACCCTTCTAGTGTAAGGATGCTCATCTCCTTGCATCATAGGCAAGTTGAACGCCACCCTCACACTCTCCGGACTAAAATCCAAGTATTTCCCCCGAACCATAGTAAGATAATTCTTTGGATCCGGGTTCATACTTTGATCATGGCTCTTGGTGATCCATGCATTGGCATAGAACTCTTGAACCATCAAGATTCCGACTTGTTGAATGGGGTTGGTAAGTACTTCCCAACCTCTTCTTCGGATCTCATGGCGGATCTCCGGATATTCACCCTTTTTGAGTGAAAAGGGGACTTCGGGGATCACCTTCTTCAAGGCCACAACTTCATAGAAGTGGTCTTGATGCACCCTTGAGAGGAATCTATCCATCTCCCATGACTCGGAGGTGGAAGCCTTTGCCTTCCCTTTCCTCTTTTTAGAGGTTTCTCCGGCCTTGGATGCCATAAATAGTTATGGAAAAACGAAAAAGCAACGCTTTTACCACACCAAACTTAAAATGTTTGCTCGTCCTCGAGCAAAAGAAGAAAGAAGAGAGTAGAAGAAGAAGAAATGAAGAAAAGGGAGATGGTGGTGTATTCGGCCAAGGAGGGTAAGAAAGGGTGTTTAGGTTGTGTGAAAATGAAGGGTTGAAGAGGGGTTTATATAGGAAAGAGGGGGATGAGGGTTTGGCCATTTGAGGGTGGGTTTGGGAGGGAAAGTGGTTTGAATTTGAAGGGTGAGGTTGGTGGGGTTTTATGAAGGATGGATGTGAGTGGTGAAGAGAAAGATGGGATTTGATAGGTGAGGGGTTTTTGGGGAAGAGGTGTTGAGGTGATTGGTGAATGGGGGAAGAAGAGAGAGAGTGATGGTAGGGTCCTGTGGGGTCCACAGATCCTGTAGTGTCAAGGAAAAAGCATCCTTGCACCAAATGGCATCAAAATCCACGTTTTGAGCCTTTTCTGGCGTTAAACGCCGGGCTGGTGCCCATTCCTGGCGTTTAACGCCAGGTTTTTACCCTTTACTGGCGTTTAACGCCAGTCTGGTGCCCCTTTCTGGCGTTAAACGCCCAGAAGGGTGCCAGACTGGGCGTTAAACGCCCAACAGCTAGCATTACTGGCGTCTGAATGCCAGTTTCCTCTTCTCCAGGGTGTGCTGTTTTTCTTCCTGTTTTTCATTTTGTTTTTGCTTTTTTTTTTCATTATTTTTGTGACTTCTTATGATCATCAACCTACAAAAAAGATAAAATAACAAAAGAAAATAATTAATTATAAAACAATGGGTTGCCTCCCAACAAGTGCTTCTTTACTGTCATTAGCTTGACAGAGGACTCTCATGGAGCCTCAGAGATGCTCAGAACCGTGTTGGAACCTCCCAACACCAAACTTAGAGTTTGAATGTGGGGGTTCAACACCAAACTTAGAGTTTGGTTGTGGCCTCCCAACACCAAACTTAGAGTTTGACTGTGGGGGCTCTGTTTGGCTCTGTTTTGAGAGAAGCTCTTCATGCTTCTTCTCCATGATGACAGAGGGATATCCTTGGGCCTTAAACACCAAGGATTCTTCATTCACTTGAATGATCAATTCTCCTCTATCAACATCAATCACAGCCCTTGCTGTGGCTAGGAAGGGTCTGCCAAGGATGATGGATTCATCCATGCATTTCCCAGTCTCTAGGATTATGAAATCAGTAGGAATGTAATGGTCTTCAACCTTAACCAGAACATCCTCTACAAGTCCATAGGCTTGTTTTCTTGAGTTGTCTGCCATCTCTAGTGAGATTTTTGCAGCTTGCACCTCAAAGATCCCTAATTTCTCCATTACAGAGAGGGGCATGAGGTTTACACTTGACCCCAAGTCACACAAGGCCTTCTTGAAGGTCATGGTGCCTATGGTACAAGGTATAGAAAACTTCCCAGGATCCTGCCTCTTTTGAGGCAATTATTGCCTAGACAAGTTATCCAGTTCTTTGGTGAGCAAAGGGGGTTCATCCTTCCAAGTCTCATTTCCAAATAACCTGTCATTTAGCTTCATGATTGCTCTAAGGTATTTAGCAACTTGCTCCTCAGTGACATACTCATCCTCTTCAGAGGAAGAATACTCATCAGAGCTCATGAAAGGCAGTAGTAAATCCAAGGGAATCTCTATGGTCTCAGTTTGAGCCTCAGATTCCCAAGGTTCCTCATTGGGGAACTCATTGGAGGCCAGTGGACGTCCAGTGAGGCCTTCCTCAGTGGCGTTCACTGCCTCTTCTTCCTCCCAGAATTCGGCCATATTTATGGCTTTGCACTCTCCTTTTGGATTTTCTTCAGTGTTACTTGGGAGAGTGCTTGGGGGAAGTTCAGTAATTTTCTTGCTCAGCTGACCCACTTGTCCTTCCAAATTCCTAATGGAGGATCTAGTTTCAGTCATGAAACTTTGAGTGGTTTTGATTAGATCAGAGACCATGGTTGCTAAGTCAGAGGTATTCTGCTTAGAGCTCTCTGTCTGTTGCTGAGAAGATGATGGAAAAGGTTTACTATTGTTAAACCTGTTTCTTCCACCATTATTATTGAAACCTTGTTGAGGTCTCTCTTGATTCTTCCATGAGAGATTTGGGTGATTTCTCCATGAAGAATTATAGGTGTTACCATAGGGTTCTCCTAGGTAATTCACTTCTTCCATTAAGGGGTTCTCAGGATCATAAGCTTCTTCCTCAGATGAAGCATCCTTAGTACTGTTTGGTGCATTTTGCATTCCAGACAGACTTTGAGAAATCAAATTGACTTGTTGAGTCAATATTTTATTCTGAGCCAATATGGCATTCAGAGTGTCAATCTCAAGAACTCCTTTCTTCTGACTAGTCCCATTGTTTACAGGATTTCTTTCAGAAGTGTACATGAATTGGTTATTTGCAACCATTTCAATCAGTTCTTGAGCTTCTGCAGGTGTCTTCTTCAGATGAAGAGATCCTCCAGCAGAGCTATCCAAGGACATCTTGGATAGTTCAGAGAGACCATCATAGAAAATGCCTATGATGCTCCATTCAGAAAGCATGTCTGAGGGACATTTTCTGATTAACTGTTTGTATCTTTCCCAAGCTTCATAGAGGGATTTTCCATCCTTCTGTCTGAAGGTTTGGACTTCCACTCTAAGCTTACTCCATCTTTGTGGTAGAAAGAACTTTGCCAAGAAGGCATTGACTAGCTTTTCCCAAGAGTCCAGGCTTTCTTTAGGTTGAGAATCCAACCATATTCTAGCTCTGTCTCTTACAGCAAAAGGGAATAGCATCAGTCTATAGACCTCAGGGTTAACCCCATTAGTCTTGACTGTGTCACAGATTTGCAAGAATTCAGCTAAGAACTGATGAGGATCTTCCATTGGAAGTCCATGGAACTTGCAATTCTGTTGCATTAGAGAAACTAATTGAGGCTTAAGCTCAAAGTTGTTTGCTCCAATGGCAGGGATAGAGATGCTTCTCCCATAGAAATCAGGAGTAGGTGCAGTAAAGTCACCAAGCACCTTCCTTGCATTGTTTGCGTTATTGTTGTTTTCGGCTGCCATGTCTTCTTCTTCTTTGAAGAATTCGGTCAGGTCCTCTAAAGAGAGTTGTGTTTTGGCTTCTCTTAGCTTTCTCTTCAAGGTCCTTTCAGGTTCAGGATCAGCCTCAACAAGAATCCCTTTGTCTCTGCTCCTGCTCATATGAAAGAGAAGAGAACAAGAAAGTGTGGAATCCTCTATGTCACAGTATAGAGATTCCTTGAAATGTCAGAGGAAAAGAGAAATAGAAAGAAGAAGGAGAAGAAGAATTCGAACTTTAATGAGATAAGGTTCGAATTGTGCATTTAGAAGGAGTGATACTCCATAAATAGAAGGATGTGGGAAGGAGGGAAGAGAATTTTCGAAAATTCATTTAGAAGATTTTGAAAACATTTTGAAAATTTGATTGATAATTTTCGAAAATTAAAAGTGAAAAAGAAATCAAGTGATTTTTGAAAAAGATTTTGAATTTAGAAATTAAAAAGATTTGATTGAAAACTGTTTTGAAAGAGATGTGGTTAAAAAGATTTAATTGAAAAGTTATGGGTTTAAAAAGATGTGATTGAGAAGATATGATTTGAAAACATTTTTAAAAGATATGATTTGAAAACAATTTGAAAAGATATGATTTTAAAAATTAATGACTTGCCTAACAAGAAAAGATATGATTTGAAACTTTTAAACCTTTCTCAACAGAAAAGGCAACAATTTTTGAGATGTTCAATCAAATCATTAATTGTTAGTAAGTATCTTTTAAAAAGGAAAGAAATTGATTTTGAAAACATTTGATTGAAAAGATATGATTTGAAAAAGATTTGATTTTGAAAAACTTTGAAAACTTGAAAAAAAATTGATTTTGAAAACAAAATCTTCCCCTAGCACCATCCTGGCGTTAAACGCCCAGAATGGTATACATTCTGGCGTTTAACGCCCAAAATGCTACCTTTTTGGGCGTTAAACGCCCAACCAGGTACCCTGGCTGGCGTTTAAACGCCAGTCTACCTTCTTCACTGGGCATTTTTGAATGCTCAGCTTTTTCTGTATAATTCCTCTGCAGTATGTTCTGAATCTTCAATTCTTTGTATCATTGACTTGAAAAGACACAAATTAAAAATATTTTTGGATTTTTAATAATCAAAATGCAACAAGAATCAAATAACAATGCATGCAAGACACCAAACTTAGCAGTTTGTATACTACTGACACTATATGAGACACATAAACACTCAAGTCAAAAGAATTCAAAGATCAGAACAAAGAAATATATGCATGGATTCGAAAATTATAACAAAAACATGCATTTGACACCAAACTTAGGATGAGACACTAAACTTAAGCAAGAAACATCAAATATTTTTGGTCTTTTTATGATTTTGTAATATTTTTTTTTTTTGTGTTTTTCGAAAATTAAATGGGAAAAAGTATCAAAATTCTTAATGAGAATTCCAGGAATCAGTGCAGTGCTAGTCTAAGACTCCGGTCCAGGAATTAGACATGGCTTCACAGCCAGCCAAGCTCTCAAAGAAAGCTTCGGTCCAAAACACTAGACATGACCAAAGGTCAGCCAAATCTTAGCAGATCACTGCTTCAAGGGCAAAATTGATGAGAATCAACAAGCTCTTGTGGTGATAAGTTGAAACCTCGGTCCAATCAGATTAGACATGGCTTCTCAGCCAGCCAGATTTCAGCAAATCATCATGAAACTCTAGAATTCATCTTCAAGAATTTCGAAAAAAATAAATGCCTAATATAAGCAACAAGATGAACCGTCAGTTGTCCAGCCTAAACAATCCCGGGCAATAACACCAAAACTTGATGTTGTTGCCGGATCTTGGCACTGATGTTACCAAAAGCTTGCTCAAAACTTGAACAATCCCCGGCAACGGCGCCAAAAACTTGGTGCGCGAAATTGTGAACAATACTTTTTCACAACTCAAATAATCCCTGGTCATGAACTCCAAAAATACTTGGTGGTTCAATTCCATGGCATTACACAACTTCGCACAACTAACCAGCAAGTGCACTGGGTCGTCCAAGTAATAAACCTTACGTGAGTAAGGGTCGATCCCACGGAGATTGTTAGTATTGAAGCAAGCTATGGTCATCTTGTAAATCTTAGTCAGGCAAACTCAAATATATATGATGATGAACGAAAATAACATAGAAGATAAAGATAGTGATACTTATGTATATCATTGGTGTAAGAGCTTCAGACAAGTGTATGAAGATGCCTTCCCTTCCGTCTCTCTGCTTTCCTACAGCCTTCATCCAATCCTTCTTACTCCTTTCCATGGCAAACTCGTGTAGGGTCTCACTGTTGTCAGCAGCTACCTCCCATCCGCGCAGTGAAAGCTAATGCACACACTCTGTCACAGTGCTGCCAATCACCGGTTTGGTTCCCTCCCCTACCGGAATAGAATAACTCTTTTGTGTCTGTCACTGACGCCCAGTAGGTTACAGGTTTGAAGCACGTCACAGTCATTCAATCATTGAATCCTACTCAGAATACCACAGACAAGGTTAGACCTTCCGGATTCTCTTGAATGCTGCCATCAGTTCTTGCCTATACCACGAAGACTCTGATCTCACGGAATGGCTGGCTCGTTTGTCAGGCGAGCACTCGGTTGTCAGGCGATCAACCATGCATCGTGCAATCAGAAATCCAAGAGATATTCACTAAGCCTCAGATGCTTGTAGAACAAGAATGGTTGTCAGTCACCTTGTTCATGGGTGAGAATGGTGATGGGCGTCAATCATCACCTTCATCATGTTGAAGAACAAGTGATATCTTGGTAAAAGAACAAGCGGAATTGAATGGAAGAACAATAGTAATTGCATTAATACTCGAGGTACAGCAGAGCTCCACACCTTAATCTATGGTGTGTAGAAACTCCACCGTTGAAAATACATAAGAACAAGGTCTAGGCATGGCCGAATGGCCAGCCTCCCAAAGGTCTAAGATAGCGTAAAAACAAAGATAGCTACCAAGATGTCCTAGATCTAATAGTAAAAGGTCCTACTTATAGAAAATTAGTACATAGATGAGTAAATGACATAAAAATCCACTTCCGGGCCCACTTGGTGCGTGCTTGGGCTGAGCAATGAAGCAAATTTCGTGTAGAGACTCTCCTTGGAGTTAAACACCAGCTTTGGTGCCAGTTTGGGCGTTTAACTCCCATTTGGGTGCCAGTTCCAGCGTTTAACGCTGGGATTTCTTGAGGTGACTTTGAACGCCGGTTTGGGCCATCAAATCTTGGGCTAAGTATGGACTATCATATATTGCTGGAAAGCCCAGGATGTCTACTTTCCAACGCCGTTGAGAGCGCGCCAATTGGGCTTCTGTAGCTCCAGAAAATCCGCTTTGAGTGCAGGGAGGTCAGAATCCAACAGCATCTGCAGTCCTTTTGAGTCTCTGGATCAGATTTTGCTCAGGTCCCTCAATTTCAGCCAGAAAATACCTGAAATCACAGAAAAACACACAAACTCATAGTAAAGCCCAGAAAAGTGAATTTTAATTAAAAACTAATAAAAATATACTAAAAACTAACTAGATCATATCAAAAACATACTAAAAACAATGCCAAAAAGTATACAAATTATCCGCTCATCACATTCGTTTGTGGAGTGTCCTCAAACTCGATGGTATTCACAATATTCCTTCCGGTTTCCTCTCCCCTTTTGCCTTTGAGTGGTCATGCTAGGAGGATTTTTTCTGTATGGCAGACTTCTTTGTATATCTCCACCAGGGATGCCCTGAGAGGAGTGTAATTATGGTATTTTTTAATTTTCTCCCCTTGTCGATCTTCTTTTCTCTTGGATTCCTTGTCTTTGTCTCGGTAGGAGGCCCCCGATTTTGAGGTCTCTCCTAACCGAGCGTTTTCTTCCATGTTGATATATTTTTCTGCTCGTTCCTGTACTTCGTATAAGGAGGTCGGGTATTTTTTGATATAGACTGGCTAAAAAGTCCTCTCGTAGGCCGTTGATGAGTCCCATGATGGCGGCCTCTGTTGGTAAGCTTTGTATGTCCATGCACGTTTTGTTGAATCTCTCCATGTAGTTGCGGAGGCTCTCCTGATCTCCTTGTTTGATCCCTAGTAAGCTGGGGGCGTGCTTGGCCTTATCTTTCTGAATGGAGAATCTGGCTAGGAATTTTTTAGCTAGGTCATCAAAGCTTGAGATGGACTTTGGGGGTAGGTTGTCGAACCATCGGATTGCTGTCTTTGTGAGAGTTGTTGGAAAGGCTTTACAGCGAACAGCATCTGGGGCGTCGGTAAGGTACATTCTGCTTCTGAAGTTGCTGAGGTGGTGGTTGGGGTCCGTGGTGCAATCATACAGGGTCGTATCGGGAGTTTGAAGTGTTTTAGAATTTTGGTTTTCATGATTTCCCTGGTGAACGGGTCTTGCTCTTTGCGTGAATTTTCTTCGAGATTGGCCCGACGGGCTTTTAATTTAAGATCGGCTTCCAATTGATGTAGTTTTTTCTTCCAATTCTCGACGTCGCCGCACCTCTCTTTGTAGATCTTTTCCGATTTCTCGTTGTTGTTGGGTTTCTTTTTCAAGATGTTTTAGGCGATCTAGGAGCGCTTCTATTGCCCCCGAATTGGTGAGTCTTTTGTCCTTGTTGGTTTCCGGGGTATCTTGCAGCGTGACATCCGCGTTCTTGTGCGGTGTTCTATCTTCCAGACCTGAATTGTGGTCGTTGTCATGGTCGTCTGCCATGGTGATGGGATGACTTCCAGGTCCCCGCCAATGGCGCCAATATTCTGAGGGTTACCTGAAACTGGAGGTCGATCTCGGACGAGATCTTCTGTACTGGTCGTAGCTGGTGTGTCCGGCAGGTGGATGACAGCTGGAGCTGGCACGTCCGACTTGTTGGACTGATGGTGCTGCTGATCCTCTGTCACCGAAGGGTGGGGGTACCTGCAAGGGACTCCGATGCTTAAGTTAGCAAGGGTATTAAGCAGGTTTTATGTGGAATCAGAGTATGAGTTATACATGGGTGCTCCAGTGTATTTATAATGATGAGATGTGACCTTTTGGATAAGATAAGTTAGTTATCTTATCTTATCTTTATCTTTGAGCTGAGGTCAGCGTATCTTCAATGGAACTGCCTTTATCTCTATAGGCTTGGGTTGCCCTAGGATTTGGGTCGTGTTTCTTTGTTTGGGCCCTTTACTGGGCTCTCCTGTCGATTTAGCTGAGCTCTTTGAGAAGAGGTCGGCTAGTCGGACCTAAGGAGGTCGGTCGCTTTTATCGCCAATCATCCGGGTCGGGTAACTCGACCCAGGGTATAAACAGTATCTAAATGGGTGGAGGCAATTGCAACACCCACTAACAATACTAAGACAGTACTGAAGTTCCTCCAGAAACATATCTTTAGCAGATTTGGTGTCCCTAGAGCACTAATCAGTGATGGAGGCACTCATTTCTGCAATAAATAGCTTTATATGCCATGGTCCGATATGGAATCAGCCACAAGGTGGCAACTCCATATCATTGATGATTAGATTTTTGACAGTTTAGAATTTCACAAATGAATTTTCGTTGCAAGTATAGTTCCTAAACCAACAATAATCCTTTCATACAAAAGATTGTTTGTCACAAGTAACAAACCCTAAATTTATAAACCGAAGTATTGAACCTCGGGTCGTTCTCCCTAGGAATTACAATAAAGTGTCTTGTTATTGGTTAGAAATGTGTTTTGGGGTTTTGGATAAGAAGCATGAAAGTAAATGGCAATGAAAATAAACTAACAACTATAAAAGGCTCTTGGCAAGGTATGAAAATTAGAAGTCCTATCCTAGTATCCTTCTCAATTGTGATGAGAATTGTTCATTGCTACCACTTAGTTAACCCTTACTAAATAAAGGAAAGTCAAGTAGATGAATTGACTTGAGCCACAAGTCCTAGCCAACTCCCAAGGAAAGACTAGCTTTAGTGCACTCCAAACCAATTAGCAATCTCTCCAATTACCAACCAACAAAGGAATCAGATAACTCAAGAGTCACTAATTACTCTACCAAGGCCAAGAGGAACAAAATCTACACTAAAATCCAACCAAGCATTTCATCAAACACTTGGAAGGCACAAAGAAAAGCATAGTAAATTGACAACAAGAATGAAATCTAACAACAATTATTGAAAGGAATTAGCAACAACAATTAAAAGAAACACATTTATTATGAATTACCTTGGATTGGATGGAAAGAAAATGGACGGAACAATAGTAGATCTACAACAAAACAATATAACAACATAAAGGAAATTACAACAAAAGAATAGAGGAAGATGAATGTAACAACAAAGATTTGAAAGGTAGAAGTAGAAGAAAGCAAAGATTAAAACCTAGATCTAAGAACTAATCCTAATCCTAATCCTAGAGAGAAGTGAGAGCTTCTCTCTCTAGAAACTAACTCTAACTACTAAACTAAGCTAATGAGTGGGAATGAACTAATGTCCCTTTGCTCTTCAATCCTTGGCTTTAAATAGCATCTTTGGCGCCAAAGTTGGTTGGGATTGGGCCCCACAACCCTTGAGAATTCGTTGGTCACGTTTTCATTAAAAAATCATAAACCAGCACCGACGCGTATGCGCACAGCACGCGTACGCGTCCATGGGGTGATTCGCAAGGTGCGCGCAAGCGCCAGGTCCGCGCGCGCGTCCATGGGCGAGTTCAACTTCTTTGCCTTTTCATGATTTCTCTACTTTGCATGCTTTCCTCTTCACTCCTTTGATCCATTCCTGGCCTTTTCAATCTGAAATCACTAACAAACACATCAAGGCATCTAGTGAAATCAAAGGTGAATCAAAATCATCAAGTTAAAGGCCTAAAAGGCATGTTTTCACATCTAAGCACAAATAAGGAGACAATCACAAAACCATGCTATTTCATTGAATAAATGTGGGTAAAAGGTGATAAAATCTCTTAAAATCAATACAAGATAAACCCTACAAATGGGGTTTATCAATCATCCATAGACCAATGGGCAAGCTAAAGTTTCTAATAGAGAACTAAAAAGAATCCTGGAACGGATTGTAATTGCCCATAGAAAGGATTGGGCAAAGAGCTTGGATGATGCTCTATGGACATACAGAACAGCATTCAAGACTCCTATAGGAACCTCTCTATACCAGCTTGTGTATGGGAAGGCCTGTCACTTGCTCGTGGAACTGGAGCATAAAGCCTACTGGGCAACCAGATTCCTAAACCTTGATGCCAAATTAGCTGGAGAGAAGAGATTGCTCCAGCTGAATGAACTAGAGGAATTCAGACTCAATGCTTTTGAAAATGTCAAAATTTACAAGGAGAGAGCAAAGAGATGGCATGATAAGAACCTGTCATCTAGAGTCTTTGAGCCAAGACAAAAGGTTCTGCTGTTTAACTCTAGGCTCAGGCTATTCCCTGGAAAACTAAAATACCGATGGAGAGGACCATATGTGATTACAGGCGTGTCACCATATGGATATGTAGAGCTTCAGGATATTGATTCTGACAAAAAGTTCATTATTAATGAACAGAGAGTAAAACATTATTTGAAAGCAATTTTGAGCAAGAATGCTCAAAACTGAGACTAGATTAAAGTTCAGTAATGTCCAGCTAAAGACAATAAAGAAGCGCTTGCTGGGAGGCAACCCAGCCATTACTGTAGTTTATTTGTTATTTAAATAATAATTATAGGAGTTTAATAAATTATCATCAGAACTAATTCTCATTTACAGGAGTTCACAGAGTTACAGAAGGATTCAGAGCAGAGAGCAGAGAAAAAAAGCTCACTGGCACGAAAACGCCAGTGAGAGGCACTTTTGGGCATTAAACGCCCAGATGGTGCCCATTCTGGGCGTTTAACGCCAGCAAGGATATCTTTCTGGGTGTTAAACGCCAGAATGGGTGCCATTCTGGGCGTTTAACGCCAAACTGTAGCATCCTGGGCGTTTAGAAAAACTCCCAGTGATAAAGACTTTCTGGCATTTAACGCCAGCCAGGATACCTGGCTGGGCGTTAAATGCCCAAAACAAGCAGCAAATGGGCGTTTAACGCCAGGAACGTGGAGGGGAGGTAGTTTTGTTTTCCAACTCAATTTTTGTATTTTTTATTTTTTTCATGTTTTCATCCATAATTTCTTGTATAAACATATTACAAATCCTTATATTTCAATTTCAATTTCAAAAATACCTCTTAATCCTAAAAATCTTTCTTCTTTTCAAATATTTTCAAAATTAATATATCTTTTTAATTTCTTTTCAAATCTTTTTCAAAACCCATCTATCTTTTTAATATCTTTTCAAATCTTTTTCAACTCATCATACTATCTTTTACAATTTAGTTTTATCTTTTTCAAAATTCTCTCATATCTTTTCAATTTTAAAATTATATCTTTTGCATTTCATACTTATCTTTTTCAAAAATTTTCGAACCCACCCCTTCCTTTTAAATTCACATTCGGCCACCCCCTCTCCTCCACAATTCGAATTTGGCTCTCCTCCTTCTCCTCTCCTTTCCTTTCTTTTGCTTGAGGACAAGCAAACCTCTAAGTTTGGTGTGTTTTGCATGATCACTAAGCTAAGACTCACAAAGATCATGGCTCCTAAAGGAAAATAAACCACTTCAAGAGGCAAGAAAGAGAATAATCCAAAATCACTTTGGAATCAAGAGAGGTTCTTAACCAAGGAACATTCGGACCATTACCACAAAATAATGGGTTTAAGGTCAGTAATCCGGAAGTTAAATTTGATCTGAAAGAAGACAAATATCCAGAGATCCAAGAGCAGATTTGAAACAGAGGCTGGGAAATTCTAGCTAATCCTGAGACAAAGGTGGGTAGAAACATGGTTCAGGAATTCTACTCAAATCTGTGGCAAACAGAGAGGTAGAGAATGACTGGAACCGCATTCTATACCTTTCGAACTATGGTCAGAGGGAAGATTATTTACTTCCATCTTGACAAAATAAGAGAGGTCTTCAAGCTGCCTCAACTACAAGATGATCCGGAATCCTTTAATAGGAGAATGGTGTGTGATGATAAGCGCTTAGACCAAATTCTAGAGGATATATGCATCCCTGGAGCCAAGTGGATAACCGGTACAAAAGGTGTTCCAAATCAACTCAAGAGAGGGGATCTCAAACCAGTTGCTAGGGGCTGACTGGATTACATTGGGCGTTCCATACTGCCTACTAGCAACCGCTCTGAAGTCACTATCAAGAGAGCAGTGATGATCCATTGTATTATGCAAGGAAACAAAGTGGAGATTCATCATCTAATTTCTTGTGAGCTCTACACAATTGCAAATAAGAACTCCAAGGACGCCAAATTGGCTTACCCAAACTTGATTTCTCTGCTATGTAAAGAGGCTGGGGTGAAGATGGGAGTAGATGAGTTCATTCCAGTCGAACATCCAATCACTAAGAAGTCAATGGAGGGACAACAAGTACAAGAAAACTCCATCAAAAGGTGGGCGCAGGAGTTCCTCCCAGAAATCCCTCAGATTGACTACTGGACCCGCCTAGAAGCATCTGTCACCAAGCTACAAGAAACTATGGATCAACTCAAGAAAGAACAGCAGAATCAAAATAGCATGATCTGCAAACTGCTTAAGGATAGGAGAAGCAAGGGCGTGAACTACAGGAGCTGAAGCGCTAGAAGCTTTCTCTTGAAGGTCTAGACAACCCACAAATTGAAGGAGCATCCATCTCCCAAAATAAAGGTTGTTGAGTCCTAATTTTAACTCTGTGATAAATTCTGCTATTAGAAATCTATTTTAGGATTCATATGAGTAGTAGTAATTAGTATTTTTATTTTTTTTTTATCATCTCCAAGTAAGCTATAATTTATTTTTCTCATCATCATTAAACATGAATGAAATAGCATATATTTTTAGAATAAGGAGGCAAATTTTTCGAGTTCTTAATAAGAAAAATTCAAATTATTTATATGTGGTGGCAACACTTTTGTTTTCTGAAAGAATGCTTAAACAGTGCATATTTTTTATCTTGTTGTTTATGAATGTTAAAACTGTTGGCTTTTAAAAGAATGATAAAAAGAGAAATGTTATTGATAATCTAAAAAATCATAAAATTGATTCTTGAAGCAAGAAAAAGCAGTGAAAAAAAGAGAAAGAAAAAGAAAAGGCAAGCAGAAAAAAGCCAATAACCCTTTAAACCAAAAGGCAAGGGTAAAAAGTATCCAAGGCTTTGAGCATTAAGGGATAGGAGGGCCAAAGGAATAAAATCTTGGTCTAAGCGGCTGAATCAAGTTGTCCCTAACCATATGCTTGTGGCATGCATGTCTAAGTGAAAAGCTTGAGACTGAGTGGTTAAAGTCGTGATCCAAAGAGTGTGCTTAAGAACTCTGGACACCTATAATTGGGGACTTTAGCAAAGCTGAGTCACAATCTGAAAAGGTTCACCCAGTTATGTGTCTGTGGCATTTATGTATCCGGTGGTAATACTGGAAGACAAAGTGCTTAGGGCCACGACCAAGACTCATAAAGTAGCTGTGTTCAAGAATCAACATACTAAACTTGGAGAATCAATAACACTATCTGAATTCTGAGTTACTATGGATGCCAATCATTCTAAACTTCAAAGGATGAAGTGAGATGCCAAAATTGTTCAGAAGCAAAAAGCTACTAGTCCTACTCATCTAATTAGAATTGAGCTTCATGTAAAACTCTGAGATTGCCTCTTGATCTTCGTGCTATCCTATTTTGTTTATCTAGTTACTTGGGGACAAGCAACAGTTTAAGTTTGGTGTTGTGATGAGCGGATATTTTATACGCTTTTTGGCGGTATTTTCATATAGTTTTTAGTATGATCTAGCTACTTTTTAGTATATTTTTATTATTTTTTATGCAAAAATCACATTTTTGGACTTTGCTATGAGTTTGTGTGTTTTTCTGTGATTTTAGGTATTTTCTGGCTGAAATTGAGGGACCTGAGCAAAAATCTGATTCAGAGGTTGATAAAGAACTGCTGATGCTGTTGGATTCGGACTTCCCTGCACTCGAAATAGAATTTTTGGAGCTAAGAAAACCCAAATGGCGTGCTCTCAATTTCGTTGGAAAGTAGACATCCAGGGCTTTTCAGCAATATATAATAGTCCATACTTTTCCCGAGTTTAGATGACGCAAACTGGCGTTCAACGCCAGCTTTCTGCCCTATTTTGGCGTTAAATGCCAGAAACAAGTTGCAAGCTAGAGTCAAACGCCAGAAACAAGTTATAAATTGGCGTTCAACTCCAAAGAAGGCCTCTACACATGAAAGCTTCAATGCTCAGCCCCAACACACACCAAGTGGGCCTCGGAAGTAGATTTCTGCACTATCTATCTTAGTTTACTCATTTTCTGTAAACCTAGGTTACTAGTTGAGTATAAAAACTACTTTTAGAGATTTATTTTGTACCTCATGATATTTTACATCTGAATTTATACCTTTGACGGCATGAGTCTCTAAACCCCATGGTTGGGGGTGAGGAGCTCTGCTGTGTCTCGATGAATTAATGCAATTATTTCTGTTTTCTATTCAATCACACTTGTTTCTATTCTAAGATATTCATTCGCACTTCAACATGATGAATGTGATGATCCGTGACACTCATCACCATTCTCAACCTATGCACGCATGCCTGACAACCACTCCCGCTCTACCTTAGATTGAATGTATATCTCTTGGGTTCCTGGTTCATGAGTTTGACTGCCTCTCCTGACAACAGAGCGTTCAATCCGTGAGACCAGAGTCTTCGTGGTATAAGCTAGAATCAATTGGTAGTATTCCTGAGATCCGGAAAGTCTAAACCTTGTCTGTGGTATTCCGAGTAGGATCTCAAAAGGGATGACTGTGACGAGTTTCAAACTCATGACTGTTGGGCGTAGTGACAGACACAAAAGGATCACTGGATCTTATTCCAGCACAAGTGAGAACTGACAGATGATTAGCCATGTACATGGACCATTTTTACTGAGAGGACGGATGGTAGCCATTGACAACGGTGATCCACCAACATACAACTTGCCATGGAAGAAGCCTTGCGTGCGTGAAGAAGATAGTAGGAAAGCAGAAATTCAGAAGATAGAGCATCTCCAAAACCTCAACATGTTCTCCATTATTGCACGATAAGTATCATTTAATTCATGCTCTTTTACTCTGCGCAATTAAATCTAAGAACCACTATTGATATCCTGACTAAGAATAATAAGATAATCATAGCTTGCTTCAAGCCGGCAATCTCCGTGGGATCGACCCTTACTCACGTAAGGTGTTACTTGGACGACCTAGTGCACTTGCTGTTAGTTGTGCAGAATTACAAAGTGTGAGTGTAATTTTCGTGCACCACTCAATCTCAGCCAACTTCCTGTTCTTGTTATATTGTTCCAAGTGGGAAAACAAATTGCTCATGTAGCAAGGAGGGCACCGCGTCTCGACTAATTTCTGTCAAACAAATAAAACAAAATCACATTGGAACAAATTATACCGACGTTTGTTTCATGCCATATAAAGTGTGTTACCTTTTTACCCATCTGATTTTTGGTTTGGATTGTAGAATTCTGGTAAGTTGGAACCCCGTAAATAGTTAATCACGCAATAGGTCCTCTGCAATCCAATGCAAGATTATATTCAGTTTACAACCATGTACAGCGCATTATAATAACATCACATTTAAACTTTATAAACATTCCAACTGCTACGTTTGACCTTATCGAATGTCAGTAGGTAAAACCCAAAACAATCAATAAACAGCTCACACGAGCAAACTAAACACTGAACACCGGTTCACAAATGCAAGATCGTATATGTTTATAAACCAAAACATTCAAGTAAATCACCCATGAAAATACAAGAACAACATTGACCCACTTAAAAGTCACAACCAATTTTTAAAAACAATTGATTGAATTAACGGAGGACCACAGCCGTAACATATTCTTACCATCAACATTCAGACTATCGTAGAGCACTACTTTGGTAATAACATATAACAAAACATAAAATCCAGCAAATATATAGTAAACATAAAACCTTGTAACAGTCTAACATTCTTTTATTGCAATAAAGAGGTCATGAGTTTGCAACCCATGATACAGCCCATGTCGACAAAGGATCCCTTGAGCAAGTATATAAGTGGTCACAGGGACCGATTCAACCAATTGGAAACAAGTCAAGCAGCAACATAAATTAGATTCAAGCAACGCAATAACCTAGCAAACCCAAACAGCAATATCTACAGTTAAAATCAACCATCCACGTAGATATTAAAGTAACCATCTATTTCATGTCAATTCAAAAATGAATATTCAAGTCCGGAGCCCGCTATAGGCACCATGTATACATTTACTTACTTAAAAAATAAGACACCCCTCACGCATCACCTTATTCAAACAAGCCATCCATGAAGTAAACTCTACATAGGAGTCACTATGATGAAAACCAACCATCCATAAGTTGATAAAAATCACCAACCGATTTGTATGGTATCACATCACGTTTAACATGTATTATCATAAATGATAAAAACAACCATACATCTAACATTATAGTAACCTGAAAATATTGAAGTATCACCAAAGACAAAAAGCAATCTTATATTCAATTGATTGACTGATTGAGTATGTAGATTGACTTGAGGACCATATATACATTTACATTACTTCAACGTATCTTTAAAAGGACTCAGATACCGAGCTTAATTGCTTAAAAACAAACAACGCATCAAAAAGCACCTGATCCAAACAAGTTAAAAATTTCATAAAACCAAATACCGATCCCCAGAATAGAAAGCAGCCATCCGAAAATGTGTTAAAATAACCATCCACATAGTGTCAACTAAAAAATAATAATGGTCAACTAATCTACGTGTCATTACATGCAAAGGTCCACACAGCGAGCGAAAACTACAACACTATTTAAACCAAACTTTTGCAAAATTTCCTGCACTAAGATTAAATCAATATCAACCATCTACAATAACTTGTTATACACATTCCGGTATAGTGAAATTGCAACAATTGATTTCTTTACTATGAACAATCAAATACCTCAACAAGATTCAGTGCATGTAAAACTAGTAGCAACAGAAACAGTTATAATCACATTAAAAAATCAACCCACTAACATCCGATTGTTCATCGACGACGTTAGACATTCAGGGGCCGCAACAACGATAACGTCAACCTATTCAACGGTCATGGCTTTAAGGGGCTGACACGGCTTCAAGGGGTTAACATAGGATCGACAACGAGGCACTCCGGTGAAGCCCGAGCGACCCCGGCGACGAAAAACTGAGGATGACCACACTGACTGCTGCCGGCAACGAAAGAGGCGCGCTGGAGGGTGAAACGCGGGGGTCTGGTCGGTGCTGATGGAAGGTGAAGCGCGGGGATCTGGTCGATGCTGATGGAGGATGAGCCGCGGGGGTCTGGTCGGCGCTGATGGAGATGCGGCGGTAGGATGGTTAAGGGCCGAGGGTTGGGTGCAAATGGGTAGCCGTCGGGGAACAACAAAAGGATTGGGGGAAATTTGAATTAGGGATTAGATGATTATAGTTAAAATAAAATTGAATGGGATTTTTAAAATTAGGGTAAAAGGTATGTTGATTTTAATTTTTAACTTATATTAAGCCAAATAAACAGCCTATCGTAGACATTATAGAGATATCCTATTATCTTCCTAGCGAGATTCATAGTTTTAATACTAATCAACTAATGTTTGCTCATTCTATACCACCGGCTAAATCATAGATTTTAAAAGTACTCTAATAATATGATATTGAAGTTTTAGTAGGTTCATCTTTTTAAAAAAATGTTATCCAGAACATCAAACGTACAACTTTAATGCACAACTTCTACAAATTTACAATAATCATACGAATTAGAAGTTTTTACATGGCTTATGCAAAGTTGCACCAGAAAGGCCATGCAAAATAATATACATTTTTTTTAATATTACAAACTTATTATATTATAAGTTGAATGAATAACTGACAAACATAGTCGTGTAACTCAACATTCGAGAGCCACGTGAATCCAAACTCCTAGGTGAGAGTGTTTGAGGTCACTGTGTAAAAAATACATTAGGGACATCCTTGTTTGGGATATTATTTGTAGCTTTAATTAAAAAGGTTTGTATAAAAGTTTGTAAGTTGTTTTCACCTAGTGTAGATTTGTATGGACATACAAACTTGCAAAGAAATAATACGATCAATTTAATAAGCTTGTACTTGCTTGTTTTTTACCAAGTCAAAAATAAAGTTCATCTTTCCTTTTTTTATACCATATACGTATATATAATATTAAAGTAATGCCAGGTAATAAAAATATTATAGACAATAAATAAAATACATAACCAATAATATTTGTATTTATAAAAAATGTGAATTATTCTCCAAACTTAATTGACACAATTATTTTTTTTTATAATTATCTTTCTCATTTAATTATACTAAAAGTCAATTTTAAATTTAATATGAATTAAATCTCAAAAAATGTTCTTTTGTTATTATTACATTCATAATTTTATAAAAAAAATTTCAAATAAAAAATTTAAATTTTGATATTTTTTTATCTTAAAAAAATCTTATAAAAAATATCAAAATAAAAATATCAAAAAAATTTTATATTTGATTAGTCTCTATTTATTAAAAAGTCCAAAATTATTAGTTTTTAACCTAAAAAATAAAATATATATAATAAATTAACACCAATTTATTAATTATAGATATTATACATATAAAATTATAAACTTTAAATTAAAAAATTTTAACACTTCTACTATATAACTCTTATTTTACATATAGACTATTAGAAATAAAAAATAGAAAACGAAATATAAACAAAAATTAAGAAATAAATTTTTAAAAGTAATTATTAAATCATTATATTAAATTTAATAAATAAGCATACATATGAATATTAATAAAAATATTAAAATAATTAAACTTATGACCCATTAGTACACATATGAGATAATAATTTGAAAATACAATAAGACACATAATTTGAAATTCGATAATATTAATTATAAAAATTTATTAATTATGGATACCATATGTATGAAATTATGAATGTTATTCATATGAAATTATGGATGTCATTCATATGAAATTATGGATGTTATGACTATAAACTTATGGATGTATGAGTAAATTTGTCAATTGAATAAATTAATTTAAGTATTTGATATTTTTTTAAAATCCAGTTATGATAAAATTTGAAAATATTTGTGTTAAAAATTAGAATAAATTATTATTCCACTTTGAAAAATATGAAATAAATATTACGTAAGTGAGACAATAAATTAGTGATTAAAAAAATTAATAAAAATTAATGACAATTAAAATTTAGATTACTCGACCTCTACAATATTATGTAGCTGTAGTTAAACAATAAGGAAAAATAAATTAGTGATTACAAAGAAAAATTAATTAACATTAATGATATTCAAAGTATATTATTATGATTAGTCTTTAATGCAATAGTATATATAAAATCAAATTATAAAAGATCATTAATATGATATGGTACATCCCAATAGTTAGAGATAATGTGACAAGTTGAGTGATAAGAGAGTGAGATAAAAAATCAAAAATAAAAAAATTATATAAATGAAGTCAAATTAGGAAAATTTTGGCTGGTTATGGCTGAATTATTTTGGTTCCAAACTTTTTCCATAATATTATCTTTTTCAATTTCTCTCTTGATAAGAATCATTTACATCATACTTTGACTCTGGATAAAGATGAAGTTCTATAAAATTTTTTGGCTTCAAACTTCAACATGACACTTTGGTACCACTTGCACTACTAAACGTTATTTGATTTTCAAACCAAAAGAAGAATTTTGCTTCTTTTTTTATAATTTTTCACCAAAAACTATTCTTTTGGTGTAACTTTACTATTCATCTTTTGGATAGGCTAAGAGAAACGTGCACTAATTAAATTTTCTATACCAATTAATTTTGTTATGATATATGAAAGATTATCGTTGGTGTGAATTTTCTGCATATCTACTCTATCTTCCTCCACTACTTTACAAACAAAATGATATTGAATACCTAAGTGCTTTGCTCTTGAAAGAAGAGATGGATATCTCGCGATTTGTGAAATAACCCACCACACAGAATCTTACACTAAAGTCGTAAAGTAGAGGTGGCGAGGTATTCCAACCTCTAAAAGGAAAAACGTATATATATATATATATATATATATATATATATATATATATATAGTTAAAAGAAAAACAATAATGAGGAGCCTTGAAGAACAAGAAGCTAAACAAAATCGAAACTGAAATCGCATCACCCTCGTAAGGATAAGCGTAAATGGATAAGTAAGATCGTAAGAAAGCAAAAATATATAACAGATCAGAGTTCCAAAGTACATATATCAAGTTCCAGACTCAACCTGTGAAGCTAAGGCCGGCCAAAGTATATATATATAAAACCCAAAATATATACTCAACTCACAAAGTAAACACCTATTTCTCCATACCAACCTCTAAGAGGGACAAAATATAAAATAAACAAGGTGGAGAATCTATACATATATACATAATTCAAATACAAAACACCAAAATTGTAGTTCTTCGCCTCTAAAAAGGCCTTCAAAATTCTCAATGAGGTACCTCTAGACCTGCATCTAAAAAATAGTAGAATATGTATGGAATGAGAACCGCGGGTTCTCCGCATGGTAAAGGTGCTCGTATAATTAAAATAAAAGGTGCTGGAAAAGCCAGAGGCATTCCTAGAACTTTGACACTCAAATATTAAACTTAAAATTAATTTTAAACCAGAAGGATTGGTGCTCTAACTACATGATCCTAGCTATAACCTATATCTTCACCTTTACCTCCTTCAACCTCCTAAACACTGGTAGAACAACCCTCATCACTCCTCCATCAAGAGAGGGTCTCTCAGAAGCATACACATACAAATCAAACAAAGAAAATACAGATAGATGTACAATAACAGCAAGTAGAACAAGTAGCAGACAAGCAGAGTTAAGCAGTTAAGCAAATAAAAATAATGCACACTCAAGCAAAACACACAAATACATATGATGTATGCTTGTCCTATGGTTGTTGATATCATCTGTCAGTTATATAGCCAACCCAACATGTTATAGTAGCTAACCATGGACAATCCCTCTGTACGAGCATTCCCAAGCTCAACTATATCCATGGGAAATCCCAAGCTCATCCATAAGGGAGACAAAATTCCAAGCTCAACTTATACATGGGGAAGACACCCTAAGCTCAAATTCACATATATATGCATGCCAATGAGGGAACCCGAGGAGTTAAAGTGCCCGGTCACATCTTACGACAAAGGATCAACAATTTGTCTCAGTTATAAGCCAAGTAAACTTTTAATTCACCTTATTAATGTCATTATTATCATCAATTCATGTCTCCTTCCATTTCAAATTCTTCAATATTATCATCATCATTATTAATTACATATCAAGTATCATTCATCATTTCATTGCCTTAACAATTCAACCATTCACTTATCAACTTCTTGCTCAATTCCCTACCTAACTTATTCAACAGGCTCACCCTTGTTCTAAAGCTTAAAGACTCGCTAACGGATCCTAAACAGGTGTTAAAGAGGTTTGGAAAGCTTCAGGAATGGTTGAAAACTTGAAAAAATATTTTTAGAAAAACAGGGGTTCCGCGTATGCATGCCATGTTTGCATACATGGAAATGTAAAATTTTCCATTTGGCGTACGCAACTCTTGTCCGTGTACACGAGTCCGTTGGGCAGGGAATCATCCCTGCATCACGTGGTCCTTCCCGCATACAAAAGCCTATAATTTTTCCGGTTCTACGTATGCATACCATGCTCATGTAGGCGGGATGTCTAGGCAGAGCTTGTAACACCCTTACTTCCAGAATGTCACGCTTCCGATTACGCCACTCTGATAGTGAGGAGTGTTATGAAGACTTTCATATACTTAATAATAAAATAGGAACCTTTGTAAAACTCGAAACCGTATAAACTATTCTTTTAAAAACCGAAAATACTTTTTGTTTGAAAATGCACATACATACATACAAATCAATCACAACCACTTAGATACACATACACACACACACACAATAATAGAATAACTTACAAACATAATCATTAAGACTCCTAACCCTCTTACAAGATACAATGTTAATAGTGAGGGAAAAATAAATTGTAACTAAACTAATATAACAATATCGTATAAGAAAACACAATTAAACTCTTCGTATTCTTCTTCATCTGATTCCTGAAAAGATAAAACTGTAGGGGGTGAGAACCTAACCACATGGTCACCACAGATTTTTAGAATTGTCATAAGTAGAAATTTAAAACGAAAGCCTTTCAAGCATAGTGATCATCGTTCGTCTTATGAATCTTTTGAAAACCAATGGTTTAACATCCAAAAATCCATAAAAACGTTTTTAAAAGAAATTAGTTAATTATTCAAAATCTAAAAACTTTCTTTTCTTATAAGAAAATTTTAAAAGTTTTCTAAACTGTATGAATGATGAACCTGTTCCAAGCATAGGTTCATTAAGTCTATATTGAACCAGCATGATTTTTCATACTTAACTAAACCTCAATTAGAAACCAATCATGCCTCCAGCCTATCACATAATCAATCAACACTATCATCAACTCATCACCAATACTCAACCTCAAAAGTACCACATCAGAAATAACCCTCAACGCCTCCTCCACCCGCCAGAGGGATCTCTCAGAGACAAACACATGCAAAACAGACAAAGAAAATACAAGTATAGATATTAGTTACAAATAACTCAGATAGCAGTAATAACAATGAAGTAATTAGGCAAACCAAAACAAATTCAAACTCAAACAATGCATACAAATGCATACGATGCATTTGCCCTATGACCGATAAGTCTCATCTGTTAGTTATATAGCCAAATCCGACATGTCCGGTAGCGAACTGATGCGTGAGCATCTTTTCCTTATTTTCTTATTATTTTAGATATGAATTTATTAAGTTTGATTGAGGTTTTAGTGCTTGAAGCCTGTTTGGATGCTACTTTGAGGTGTATTGTGGTTTCATTTATTTCAGGAAAAATTCGGGCAAGTTTGGCAGCGTTCGTGTAGAAGAAAAAGGAGAAAATTAAATCTGCCAAGTTGGTGCTAATGTCACTACTGGGCATTTGGCGCCATGCATCTCGTGCTGCGTGCAAGGTCTCTGACTGGTTGGCGCTAAATGCCATGATCAGGTGTTTAGCACCAAGAGCTTTGTATACTGTGCCTGCGCCACACGCTAGTGGCGCTAAACGTCGAGCCTGTCATTTAGCGCCAGGGAGACAGCAACGCTACAATCCTTTTCGGCCTTAGCGGCACTAAACGCCGACCCTGTCATTTAGCGCCAATAGCATGCATATTGATTCTCAAGAAAGGCTCATTGAATGAAGATTTTGATGATTACTTTTATTTTATTTTATTTTTTATTATTATTACTAAACACAATCTTTTAAGGTTTAGATATTATTTTATTTTATTATTTTATTTTATTTTCAAATCAATTAGGTTAGATATAAAAGGAAAGATTTAGCCCTTCAGGCTTCTTCTTCTCTCTTCCTCATTCCGCACTTGACACACTTTAAACCCTAATTTTCTCTTGAGCCATGAGCAACTAAACTTCTTGTTAAGGTTAGGAGCTCTGTTTATTCTATGGATTAAAACTATCGTCACTTTTAATTAATGTATTGAATTAATTTCAAGGATTACTTTTGTTCTTCATCTTATGAATTTGAGTGTATTGGAAGATAGCTCTTGTTCTACATGAATTCTTGTTGATTCTTAGAAAAGTTAACTCACTTGATTAACAGCTTGAAAGTAGCTCCTCCTAAACTACTAATTACCTGGACTTAATGTGATATGTGACGTATGATCATCTTTATTTGGGTAATTAGGATTTTTGTGGCTAATAAACTAGAATTAAACCTAACCCTTTAATCTAAATTGAGTGACCAAAGAATTGGCGGTTGATTAAGTTAGAGGATACTAATCTAAGGAATTAGGGTTTAGTCAATTAAAGTTTCCATGAATTGAATTTTGCATGATTAAAGTAGTCAGTAAGAATTGTTAATTCAAAAAAAATATCTTTGAAACCTTAACTGTTCTCTCACATATTTTTTCATACCAAATTTACCAATTGCTTTTTTAATTTCTGAATTATTGTTTAATGCTTTTGAACCCTAAAACACTATTTTCTGCTTGTTTGACTAAGTGAATCATTCGATTGTTGTTTCATGGTCCATCAATTCTTGTGAGATCAACCCTCACTCACCTGAGGTATTACTTGGTATGACCCAATGCACTTGCCGATTTAGTTGTGGTATTTGAATTCCGGACCAAGTTTTTGGTGCCGTTACTGGGGATTTACTATGATTGAGAACTATCCGTTGTTTGATTGCTTATATTAGACGTTCTTTTCTTTAAATTTTATTTAATTTTTGTTCTTTAAATTTTTGAAAATTAGGTCTTAATTTTTTAAATCTTTTTCCTTAATTTTTGAAATTAAATTTGGGTATCCCCTTAGTTATTTTATTTTATTTTTCTTAGTTATTCCTCCCTATTAATTTCAAAATTTGCTTTAATTTGCTCATTAATTTTCAAAATTTTTGCTTTATTTATTCATTTTATTTTATTTCTTTCTCAGGTTACCTTAACGGGAAATTCTCTTCACTCTGACGAGAATTCTCACTTCTTCTGGTTTTTGTTATTTATGAGCAGGAACAGGAATAAAGAACCTCTTCTTAACTTTGATCCTTAGATTGATAGGACTTTAAGAAGGCGTTTACAACAGGCTAGAGCTTATAAACCTACTGAGAATCTCAAGGATAATTTTGAGAAGGAAGCTGAAGAGTTTGCTATGGAGCCCAGCATTAACAATGTTATTAATCCCAATGTTGTTAATCTTCCAAATGTGCCTGTATAACCTAGAAAGACACTTGGCTCATACACTGCTCCTAGCCCTAACTTCTATGGGAATAACATTGTTGTACTCCCTGTGGTTGCTAACAACTTTGAGTTGAAGCCTCATTTGATCACTCTGGTGCAACAAAACTGCCAGTTTCATGGACTCCCGTAGGAAGACCCAAACTTGTTTATCTCAAATTTTCTGCAGATTTGTGACACTGTGAAGACCAATGGAGTTCATCCTGATGTCTATGAGTTGCTTTTTTTCATTTGCTATACAGGACAAAGCCAAGTAGTGGCTTCACACACAACCCAAGGAGAGCGTTGGGTACTTAGGATAAAGTGGTTGGTTAACAAGTTCTTGACCAAGTTCTTTCCACCTCAAAAGCTGACTAAGTTGAGGACTAATGTTCAGACTTTCAGGCAGAGAGATGGTGAATCTCTCTATGAAGCTTGGGAGAGATATAAGTTGATGCTCAGCAAATGTCCTCATAACATATCTCAGACTGGATTTAGTTGCAAATTTTCTATGATGGAGCTACTGAGACTGCCAAAATATCTCTGGTTAATTCTGCAAGCAGATCTCTTCACATTAAAAAGACCTCTGAAGAAGCTACTGAGTTAATTGAGATGGTTGCTAAGAACCAATATTTGTATTTTCTGAGAGGACCTTTATGAAGAAAGGAGTCATAGAATTAGATGCTTTGGATGCTATTCTTGCTCAAAACAAGGTCCTGTCTCAACATATTAGTGCTATTACTCAACACTTGAGTGGAATACAAGTATCAACCGTTAATACTCAAGATACCTTTTATGACATGAGTGGTGATTTCTCTCAAGGTGAGAATTATGATTATGGCTAATTTCCTCCTGAACAAGTTAATTGCATGAGAAATTCCTCAAGAAATCCCAGTAATGATCCCTATTCCAAGACTTTTAATCCGAATGGAAGAATCACCCAAATTTGGATGGGGAATCAACCTCGAAGGCAACATAATTTAAACAAAAATTATAGTTACAGAACTCTCCAAGAGCACTCATAGTTTATGCAGAAAAACCAGAGCTTCATTCATAAACTTGGAGATTCAAGTGAGTTAGTTGAGCAAGCAAGTACCTGAAAAGCATCGCAATACTTTTCCAGGTGATATAATGGCTAATCCAAGGGAGGAATGCAAGGCCATACATCTGAGAAGTGGTAAAATAACTATCCTATGGTCTAATTTCATATGCAGCTATGCATACAACTCTTCAAAGTCTCGAAGACACCCTCTAAAGGACAAGATTTAGAATTCCATTGTCCTTACTTACTTTCCTCCACATGCATTGGTCACTTCTCTATGCATCCATTAATCCAATCTCATACTTATTCCATATTCTATCCCAAGCCTTACAAATTTTGTCCCTTTCCCTTATTTGCTTCAAACTACCCCTCCGTGCACACCTTTTGATTTTAAGTTTCAAACTCCACCATTCTTCCACCTCACATTCTCCCTATAAATACTTACCCGAATACACCTCCTTTTTCATTCACCATTACTTCATACTTCTCTCTACATAACCGTAGCCTTCTCCCCTTCCCTATTTTTTTCCCTCTTTCAATTCCTTAATATTCACTACCATTCACCTATCTTAAACACTTTTCTTCTTTCTCTTCACCATTGATCTTCTATTTCTTTGCTTGGGGACAAGCACAATCTTTAAGTTTGGTGTTACTTTTGATCAACCAAGATCTATAAACAAATGGCACCCAGATCAATCTTCTTCATTAAACAGAGAAAAAGAAAGGAACTGGCTACTTCTTCATATGACTCAACAAGTTCCTCTCTAGCTTGCATGAGAATCAATTCTACAACTCTATTTGTGGCAAGAAGATATCCGCTCCCTACGTATAACGCACCAAATATTGCACTCCTGTGGGACCTTTTGCTCCCTACGTTATATGGGATGTGGAGCATACCAAAAGCTGCCTCCCTTGGACCTTGTTTTCCATGCGTTATACTCAATATATAGTGCATATAACGCCCCAATTAAGGGGTGAATTAGCCTTCCAAGGGGCTATGCATATAACACACCACAATTTGGTATGGTTGCCCTTTTGAATGGGAGTGCATCTCATGCATGTCCCCATTTCCTGTGATTATCAAATCTTTTTTGTTTCATTTCATCTATAATTTTATTTTCTCTATTTTCATATTTTGTTTTTCCTCTTTAATTTTCATTTGAATTTTGAAGGTAGAAGCATGTGAGCACCTATGAAATTTCGACTAGCTTTCATTCACTAGTCCACTAAGCAAATTAAATAAACAACCAGGGGAGAAAGAGAAGCTAACGCTCTGAGCACCATTGACTAGAAAAGTTAAAAAGAAAATAAGAACTCAAAAAGTTCTCTAGTCAAGTGGTTGTGGTGTTTCTGTGTCGAGCAAAACTTGAGACAAAACATTTAAAGTTACGACTAGGCTCAAAGTGCAACGAACCCTCCCCCCCCCCCCCAAGAAAAAAAAACTAAAGGCTCTGAGCACCTCTGATTAGGAAGGTTACAAAGACAATTTGAACCAAAGGGTTCCCCGATCAAGTGCTTATAGTGTTTAAGTGTCGAGTGTAACACCTTACCACACAGAGCTTTAGGCTTAGTTTGTAAAACAGAGGTGGAGAGGTATTATGACCTCTAAAATAAAATATCTATATAGATATAATTGAAAGAATTTGTAACTAGGAGCCTCGAAGAAAAGTTTAAGCAAAAACTGTAAAAAGAAAAGCGCATCATACTCGAAAAATGTAACACCGGGTCAACAAAAAGAATAAGACGTGAAGATATACAGAATAGAGTACCAAAGTAATATATATATATATATATATTATATATATATATATATATATATATATATAACATAGCCTAAAACAAAAGTAAAATCCCCATAAGAACCTCCGCTTGCTCAGGAAACTCGAGACCCTCTACGAGGTACCCCTCGACCTGTATCTGAAAAATGACAACGTATGTATGGAATGAGAACCAAAGGTTCTCAGTATGGTAATGGTGCCCACATAAAAATATATAAGGTCCCGAGGAAAGCCAGAGGCGATCCTAAAATTTTGACACTTAGATTCAAACTTAAAATAATAATTGAAAAACCATAAGCAAGATAAGTAACTATGGCTCTTAAATTCTAACTCAATCCTAACTTGATCTCTCATTTTCCCTCTCCTCCAATCCTCTAAAA